>NW_027473036.1:0-98133 GCF_030347505.1 Rhynchophorus ferrugineus
AAACCGGCAATTTAATTAACATGCCGAATATTACTTGGAATGTGAATTGGAACGAAATCGCCAATAGATAAGACCATTTTACAATTTGGGCCCAAGTTAGAAGCAGAGCCTAAGGTGTAAATTATCGATAGTCCATATCTCGGAAACTATAAGAGATAATGCAATTTGGCAACCGGCAATGTAATTAGCATGCCGAATATTACTTGGAATGTGAATTGGAACGAAATCGCCAATAGATAAGACCATTTTACAATTTGGGCCCAAGTTAGAAGCAGAGCCTAAGGTGTAAATTATCGATAGTCCATATCTCTGAAACTATAAGAGATAATGCAATTTGGCAACCGGCAATGTAATCAGCATGCCGAGTATTACTTGGAATGTGAATTGGAACGAAATCGCCAATAGGTAAGACCATTTTACAATTTGGGCCCAAGTTAGAAGCAGAGCCTAAGGTGTAAATTATCGATAGTCCATATCTCGGAAACTATGGGAGAAAATTCAATTTGGCAACCGGCAATGTAATTAGCATGCCGAATATTACTTGGAATTTGAATTGGAACGAAATCGCCAATAGATAAGACCATTTTACAATTTGGGCCCAAGTTAGAAGCAGAGCCTAAGGTGTAAATTATCGATAGTCCATATCTCGGAAACTATAAGAGATAATGCAATTTGGCAACCGGCAATGTAATTAGCATGCCGAATATTACTTGGAATGTGAATTGGAACGAAATCGCCAATAGATAAGACCATTTTACAATTTGGGCCCAAGTTAGAAGCAGAGCCTAAGGTGTAAATTATCGATAGTCCATATCTCGGAAACTATAAGAGATAATGCAATTTGGCAACCGGCAATGTAATTAGCATGCCGAATATTACTTGGAATGTGAATTGGAATGAAATCGCCAATAGATAAGACCATTTTACAATTTGGGCCCAAGTTAGAAGCAGAGCCTAAGGTGTAAATTATCGATAGTCCATATCTCTGAAACTATAAGAGATAATGCAATTTGGCAACCGGCAATGTAATCAGCATGCCGAGTATTAGTTGGAATGTGAATTGGAACGAAATCGCCAATAGATAAGGCCATTTTACAATTTGGGCCCAAGTTAGAAGCAGAGCCTAAGGAGTAAATTATCGATAGCCCATATCTCGGAAACTATAAGAGATAATGCAATTTGGCAACCGGCAATTTAATTAACATGCCGAATATTACTTGGAATGTGAATTGGAACGAAATCGCCAATAGATAAGACCATTTTACAATTTGGGCCCAAGTTAGAAGCAGAGCCTAAGGTGTAAATTATCGATAGTCCATATCTCGGAAACTATAAGAGATAATGCAATTTGGCAACCGGCAATGTAATTAGCATGCCGAATATTACTTGGAATGTGAATTGGAACGAAATCGCCAATAGATAAGACCATTTTACAATTTGGGCCCAAGTTAGAAGCAGAGCCTAAGGTGTAAATTATCGATAGTCCATATCTCTGAAACTATAAGAGATAATGCAATTTGGCAACCGGCAATGTAATCAGCATGCCGAGTATTACTTGGAATGTGAATTGGAACGAAATCGCCAATAGATAAGACCATTTTACAATTTGGGCACAAGTTAGAAGCAGAGCCTAAGGTGTAAATTATCCATAGTCCATATCTCGGAAACTATAAGAGATAATGCAATTTGGCAACTGGCAATGTAATTAGCATGCCGAATATTACTTGGAATGTGAATTGGAACGAAATCGCCAATAAATAAGACCATTTTACAATTTGGGCCCAAGTTAGAAGCAGAGCCTAAGGTGTAAATTATCTATAGTCCATATCTCGGAAACTATAAGAGATAATGCAATTTGGCAACCGGCAATGTAATTAGCATACCGAATACTACTTGGAATGTGAATTGGAACGAAATCGCCAATAGATAAGACCATTTTACAATTTGGGCCCAAGTTAGAAGCAGAGCCTAAGGTGTAAATTATCGATAGTCCATATCTCGGAAACTATAAGAGATAATGCAATTTGGAAACCGGCAATTTAATTAACATGCCGAATATTACTTGGAATGTGAATTGGAACGAAATCGCCAATAGATAAGACCATTTTACAATTTGGGCCCAAGTTAGAAGCAGAGCCTAAGGTGTAAATTATCGATAGTCCATATCTCGGAAACTATAAGCGATAATGCAATTTGGCAACCGGCAATGTAATTAGCATGCCGAATATTACTTGGAATGTGAATTGGAACGAAATCGCCAATAGATAAGACCATTTTACAATTTGGGCCCAAGTTAGAAGCAGAGATTAAGGTGTAAATTATCGATAGTCCATATCTCTGAAACTATAAGAGATAATGCAATTTGGCAACCGGCAATGTAATCAGCATGCCGAGTATTACTTGGAATGTGAATTGGAACGAAATCGCCAATAGGTAAGACCATTTTACAATTTGGGCCCAAGTTAGAAGCAGAGCCTAAGATGTAAATTATCGATAGTCCATATCTCGGAAACTATGGGAGATAATTCAATTTGGCAACCGGCAATGTAATTAGCATGCCGAATATTACTTGGAATGTGAATTGGAACGAAATCGCCAATAGATAAGACCATTTTACAATTTGGGCCCAAGTTAGAAGCAGAGAATAAGGTGTAAATTATCCATAGTCCATATCTCGGAAACTATAAGAGATAATGCAATTTGGCAACTGGCAATGTAATTAGCATGCCGAATATTACTTGGAATGTGAATTGGAACGAAATCGCCAATAGATAAGACCATTTTACAATTTGGGCCCAAGTTAGAAGCAGAGCCTAAGGTGTAAATTATCGATAGTCCATATCTCGGAAACTATAAGAGATAATGCAATTTGGCAACCGGCAATGTAATTAGCATGCCGAATACTACTTGGAATGTGAATTGGAACGAAATCGCCAATAGATAAGACCATTTTACAATTTGGGCCCAAGTTAGAAGCAGAGCCTAAGGTGTAAATTATCGATAGTCCATATCTCGGAAACTATAAGAGATAATGCAATTTGGCAACCGGCAATGTAATTAGCATGCCGAATACTACTTGCAATGTGAATTGGAACGAAATCGCCAATAGATAAGACCATTTTACAATTTGGGCCCAAGTTAGAAGCAGAGCCTAAGGTGTAAATTATCGATAGTCCATATCTCTGAAACTATAAGAGATAATGCAATTTGGCAACCGGCAATGTAATCAGCATGCCGAGTATTAGTTGGAATGTGAATTGGAACGAAATCGCCAATAGATAAGGCCATTTTACAATTTGGGCCCAAGTTAGAAGCAGAGCCTAAGGAGTAAATTATCGATAGCCCATATCTCGGAAACTATAAGAGATAATGCAATTTGGCAACCGGCAATTTAATTAACATGCCGAATATTACTTGGAATGTGAATTGGAACGAAATCGCCAATAGATAAGACCATTTTACAATTTGGGCCCAAGTTAGAAGCAGAGCCTAAGGTGTAAATTATCGATAGTCCATATCTCGGAAACTATAAGAGATAATGCAATTTGGCAACCGGCAATGTAATTAGCATGCCGAATATTACTTGGAATGTGAATTGGAACGAAATCGCCAATAGATAAGACCATTTTACAATTTGGGCCCAAGTTAGAAGCAGAGCCTAAGGTGTAAATTATCGATAGTCCATATCTCTGAAACTATAAGAGATAATGCAATTTGGCAACCGGCAATGTAATCAGCATGCCGAGTATTACTTGGAATGTGAATTGGAACGAAATCGCCAATAGATAAGACCATTTTACAATTTGGGCACAAGTTAGAAGCAGAGCCTAAGGTGTAAATTATCCATAGTCCATATCTCGGAAACTATAAGAGATAATGCAATTTGGCAACTGGCAATGTAATTAGCATGCCGAATATTACTTGGAATGTGAATTGGAACGAAATCGCCAATAAATAAGACCATTTTACAATTTGGGCCCAAGTTAGAAGCAGAGCCTAAGGTGTAAATTATCTATAGTCCATATCTCGGAAACTATAAGAGATAATGCAATTTGGCAACCGGCAATGTAATTAGCATACCGAATACTACTTGGAATGTGAATTGGAACGAAATCGCCAATAGATAAGACCATTTTACAATTTGGGCCCAAGTTAGAAGCAGAGCCTAAGGTGTAAATTATCGATAGTCCATATCTCGGAAACTATAAGAGATAATGCAATTTGGAAACCGGCAATTTAATTAACATGCCGAATATTACTTGGAATGTGAATTGGAACGAAATCGCCAATAGATAAGACCATTTTACAATTTGGGCCCAAGTTAGAAGCAGAGCCTAAGGTGTAAATTATCGATAGTCCATATCTCGGAAACTATAAGCGATAATGCAATTTGGCAACCGGCAATGTAATTAGCATGCCGAATATTACTTGGAATGTGAATTGGAACGAAATCGCCAATAGATAAGACCATTTTACAATTTGGGCCCAAGTTAGAAGCAGAGATTAAGGTGTAAATTATCGATAGTCCATATCTCTGAAACTATAAGAGATAATGCAATTTGGCAACCGGCAATGTAATCAGCATGCCGAGTATTACTTGGAATGTGAATTGGAACGAAATCGCCAATAGGTAAGACCATTTTACAATTTGGGCCCAAGTTAGAAGCAGAGCCTAAGATGTAAATTATCGATAGTCCATATCTCGGAAACTATGGGAGATAATTCAATTTGGCAACCGGCAATGTAATTAGCATGCCGAATATTACTTGGAATGTGAATTGGAACGAAATCGCCAATAGATAAGACCATTTTACAATTTGGGCCCAAGTTAGAAGCAGAGAATAAGGTGTAAATTATCCATAGTCCATATCTCGGAAACTATAAGAGATAATGCAATTTGGCAACTGGCAATGTAATTAGCATGCCGAATATTACTTGGAATGTGAATTGGAACGAAATCGCCAATAGATAAGACCATTTTACAATTTGGGCCCAAGTTAGAAGCAGAGCCTAAGGTGTAAATTATCGATAGTCCATATCTCGGAAACTATAAGAGATAATGCAATTTGGCAACCGGCAATGTAATTAGCATGCCGAATACTACTTGGAATGTGAATTGGAACGAAATCGCCAATAGATAAGACCATTTTACAATTTGGGCCCAAGTTAGAAGCAGAGCCTAAGGTGTAAATTATCGATAGTCCATATCTCGGAAACTATAAGAGATAATGCAATTTGGCAACCGGCAATGTAATTAGCATGCCGAATACTACTTGCAATGTGAATTGGAACGAAATCGCCAATAGATAAGACCATTTTACAATTTGGGCCCAAGTTAGAAGCAGAGCCAAGGTGTAAATTATCGATAGTCCATATCTCGGAAACTATAAGAGATAATGCAATTTGGCAACCGGCAATGTAATCAGCATGCCGAGTATTACTTGGAATGTGAATTGGAACGAAATCGCCAATAGATAAGGCCATTTTACAATTTGGGCCCAAGTTAGAAGCAGAGCCTAAGGTGTAAATTATCCATAGTCCATATCTCGGAAACTATAAGAGATAATGCAATTTGGCAACCGGCAATGTAATTAGCATGCCGAATATTACTTGGAATGTGAATTGGAACGAAATCGCCAATAGATAAGACCATTTTACAATTTTGGGCACAAGTTAGAAGCAGAGCCTAAGGTGTAAATTACCGATAGTCATATCTCGGAAACTATAAGAGATAATGCAATTTCGCAACCGGCAATGTAATTAGCATGCCGAATATTACTTGGAGTGTGAATTGGAACGAAATCGCCAATAGATAAGACGATTTTACAATTTGGGCCCAAGTTAGAAGCAGAGCCTAAGGTGTAAATTATCGATAGTCCATATCTCGGAAACTATAAGAGATAATGCAATTTGGCAACCGGCAATTTAATTAACATGCCGAATATTACTTGGAATGTGAATTGGAACGAAATCGCCAATAGATAAGACCATTTTACAATTTGGGCCCAAGTTAGAAGCAGAGCATAAGGTGTAAATTATCCATAGTCCATATCTCGGAAACTATAAGAGATAATGCAATTTGGCAACCGGCAATGTAATTAGCATGCCGAATATTACTTGGAATGTGAATTGGAACGAAATCGCCAATAGATAAGACCATTTTACAATTTGGGCCCAAGTTAGAAGCAGAGCCTAAGGTGTAAATTATCCATAGTCCATATCTCGGAAACTATAAGAGATAATGCAATTTGGCAACCGGCAATGTAATTAGCATGCCGAATATTACTTGGAATGTGAATTGGAACGAAATCGCCAATAGATAAGACCATTTTACAATTTGGGCCCAAGTTAGAAGCAGAGCCTAAGGTGTAAATTATTGATAGTATATATCTCGGAAACTATAAGAGATAATGCAATTTCGCAACCGGCAATGTAATTAGCATGCCGAATATTACTTGGAGTGTGAATTGGAACGAAATCGCCAATAGATAAGACCATTTTACAATTTGGGCCCAAGTAAGAAGCAGAGCCTAAGGTGTAAATTATCGATAGTTCATATCTCGGAAACTATAAGAGATAATGCAATTTGGCAACCGGCAATGTAATTAGCATGCCGAATATTACTTGGAATGTGAATTGGAACGAAATCGCCAATAGATAAGACCATTTTACAATTTGGGCCCAAGTTAGAAGCAGAGCCTAAGGTGTAAATTATCGATAGTCCATATCTCGGAAACTATAAGAGATAATGCAATTTGGCAACCGGCAATGTAATTAGCATGCCGAATATTACTTGGAATGTGAATTGGAACGAAATCGCCAATAGATAAGACCATTTTACAATTTGGGCCCAAGTTAGAAGCAGAGCCTAAGGTGTAAATTATCGATAGTCCATATCTCGGAAACTATAAGAGATAATGCAATTTGGCAACCGGCAATGTAATTAGCATGCCGAATACTACTTGGAATGTGAATTGGAACGAAATCGCCAATAGATAAGACCATTTTACAATTTGGGCCCAAGTTAGAAGCAGAGCCTAAGGTGTAAATTATCGATAGTCCATATCTCGGAAACTATAAGAGATAATGCAATTTGGCAACCGGCAATGTAATTAGCATGCCGAATACTACTTGCAATGTGAATTGGAACGAAATCGCCAATAGATAAGACCATTTTACAATTTGGGCCCAAGTTAGAAGCAGAGCCAAGGTGTAAATTATCGATAGTCCATATCTCGGAAACTATAAGAGATAATGCAATTTGGCAACCGGCAATGTAATCAGCATGCCGAGTATTACTTGGAATGTGAATTGGAACGAAATCGCCAATAGATAAGGCCATTTTACAATTTGGGCCCAAGTTAGAAGCAGAGCCTAAGGTGTAAATTATCCATAGTCCATATCTCGGAAACTATAAGAGATAATGCAATTTGGCAACCGGCAATGTAATTAGCATGCCGAATATTACTTGGAATGTGAATTGGAACGAAATCGCCAATAGATAAGACCATTTTACAATTTGGGCACAAGTTAGAAGCAGAGCCTAAGGTGTAAATTACCGATAGTCATATCTCGGAAACTATAAGAGATAATGCAATTTCGCAACCGGCAATGTAATTAGCATGCCGAATATTACTTGGAGTGTGAATTGGAACGAAATCGCCAATAGATAAGACGATTTTACAATTTGGGCCCAAGTTAGAAGCAGAGCCTAAGGTGTAAATTATCCATAGTCCATATCTCGGAAACTATAAGAGATAATGCAATTTGGCAACCGGCAATGTAATTAGCATGCCGAATATTACTTGGAATGTGAATTGGAACGAAATCGCCAATAGATAAGACCATTTTACAATTTGGGCCCAAGTTAGAAGCAGAGCCTAAGGTGTAAATTATCCATAGTCCATATCTCGGAAACTATAAGAGATAATGCAATTTGGCAACCGGCAATGTAATTAGCATGCCGAATATTACTTGGAATGTGAATTGGAACGAAATCGCCAATAGATAAGACCATTTTACAATTTGGGCCCAAGTTAGAAGCAGAGCCTAAGGTGTAAATTATTGATAGTATATATCTCGGAAACTATAAGAGATAATGCAATTTCGCAACCGGCAATGTAATTAGCATGCCGAATAATACTTGGAGTGTGAATTGGAACGAAATCGCCAATAGATAAGACCATTTTACAATTTGGGCCCAAGTTAGAAGCAGAGCCTAAGGTGTAAATTATCGATAGTCCATATCTCGGAAACTATAAGAGATAATGCAATTTGGCAACCGGCAATGTAATTAGCATGCCGAATATTACTTGGAATGTGAATTGGAACGAAATCGCCAATAGATAAGACCATTTTACAATTTGGGCCCAAGTTAGAAGCAGAGCCTAAGGTGTAAATTATCGATAGTCCATATCTCGGAAACTATAAGAGATAATGCAATTTGGCAACCGGCAATGTAATTAGCATGCCGAATATTACTTGGAATGTGAATTGGAACGAAATCGCCAATAGATAAGACCATTTTACAATTTGGGCCCAAGTTAGAAGCAGAGCCTAAGGTGTAAATTATCGATAGTCCATATCTCGGAAACTATAAGAGATAATGCAATTTGGCAACCGGCAATGTAATTAGCATGCCGAATATTACTTGGAATGTGAATTGGAACGAAATCGCCAATAGATAAGACCATTTTACAATTTGGGCCCAAGTTAGAAGCAGAGCCTAAGGTGTAAATTATCGATAGTCCATATCTCGGAAACTATAAGAGATAATGCAATTTGGCAACCGGCAATGTAATTAGCATGCCGAATATTACTTGGAATGTGAATTGGAACGAAATCGCCAATAGATAAGACCATTTTACAATTTGGGCCCAAGTTAGAAGCAGAGCCTAAGGTGTAAATTATCGATAGTCCATATCTCGGAAACTATAAGAGATAATGCAATTTGGCAACCGGCAATGTAATTAGCATGCCGAATACTACTTGGAATGTGAATTGGAACGAAATCGCCAATAGATAAGACCATTTTACAATTTGGGTCCAAGTTAGAAGCAGAGCCTAAGGTGTAAATTATCGATAGTCCATATCTCGGAAACTATAAGAGATAATTCAATTTGGCAACCGGCAATGTAATTAGCATGCCGAATATTACTTGGATTGTGAATTGGAACAATATCGCCAATAGATAAGACCATTTTACAATTTGGGCCCAAGTTAGAAGCAGAGCCTAAGGTGTAAATTATCGATAGTCCATATCTCGGAAACTATAAGAGATAATGCAATTTGGCAACCGGCAATGTAATTAGCATGCGGAATATTACTTGGAATGTGAATTGGAACGAAATCGCCAATAGATAAGACCATATTACAATTTGGGCCCAAGTTAGAAGCAGGTGTAAATTATCGATAGTCCATATCTCGGAAACTATAAGAGATAATGCAATTTGGCAACCGGCAATGTAATTAGCATGCCGAATATTACTTGGTATGTGAATTGGAACGAAATCGCCAATAGATAAGACCATTTTACAATTTGGGCCCAAGTTAGAAGCAGAGCCTAAGGTGTAAATTATCGATAGTCCATATCTCGGAAACTATAAGAGATAATTCAATTTGGCAACCGGCAATGTAATTAGCATGCCGAATATTACTTGGAATGTGAATTGGAACAAAATCGCCAATAGATAAGACCATTTTACAATTTGGGCCCAAGTTAGAAGCAGAGCCTAAGGTGTAAATTATCGATAGTCCATATCTCGGAAACTATAAGAGATAATGCAATTTGGCAACCAGCAATGTAATTAGCATGCCGAATATTACTTGGAATGTGAATTGGAACGAAATCGCCAATAGATAAGACCATATTACAATTTGGGCCCAAGTTAGAAGCAGGTGTAAATTATCGATAGTCCATATCTCGGAAACTATAAGAGATAATGCAATTTGGCAACCGGCAATGTAATTAGCATGCCGAATATTACTTGGAATGTGAATTGGAACGAAATCGCCAATAGATAAGACCATTTTACAATTTGGGCCCAAGTTAGAAGCAGAGCCTAAGGTGTAAATTATCGATAGTCCATATCTCGGAAACTATAACAGATAATGCAATTTGGCAACCGGCAATGTAATTAGCATGCCGAATATTACTTGGAATGTGAATTGGAACGAAATCGCCAATAGATAAGACCATATTACAATTTGGGCCCAAGTTAGAAGCAGGTGTAAATTATCGATAGTCCATATCTCGGAAACTATAAGAGATAATGCAATTTGGCAACCGGCAATGTAATTAGCATGCCGAATATTACTTGGAATGTGAATTGGAACGAAATCGCCAATAGATAAGACCATTTTACAATTTGGGCCCAAGTTAGAAGCAGAGCCTAAGGTGTAAATTATCCATAGTCCATATCTCGGAAACTATAAGAGATAATGCAATTTGGCAACCGGCAATGTAATTAGCATGCCGAATATTACTTGGAATGTGAATTGGAACGAAATCGCCAATAGATAAGACCATTTTACAATTTGGGCCCAAGTTAGAAGCAGAGCCTAAGGTGTAAATTATTGATAGTATATATCTCGGAAACTATAAGAGATAATGCAATTTCGCAACCGGCAATGTAATTAGCATGCCGAATATTACTTGGAGTGTGAATTGGAACGAAATCGCCAATAGATAAGACCTTTTTACAATTTGGGCCCAAGTTAGAAGCAGAGCCTAAGGTGTAAATTATCGATAGTCCATATCTCGGAAACTATAAGAGATAATGCAATTTGGCAACCGGCAATGTAATTAGCATGCCGAATATTACTTGGAATGTGAATTGGAACGAAATCGCCAATAGATAAGACCATTTTACAATTTGGGCCCAAGTTAGAAGCAGAGCCTAAGGTGTAAATTATCGATAGTCCATATCTCGGAAACTATAAGAGATAATGCAATTTGGCAACCGGCAATGTAATTAGCATGCCGAATATTACTTGGAATGTGAATTGGAACGAAATCGCCAATAGATAAGACCATTTTACAATTTGGGCCCAAGTTAGAAGCAGAGCCTAAGGTGTAAATTATCGATAGTCCATATCTCGGAAACTATAAGAGATAATTCAATTTGGCAACCGGCAATGTAATTAGCATGCCGAATACTACTTGGATTGTGAATTGGAACGAAATCGCCAATAGATAAGACCATTTTACAATTTGGGCCCAAGTTAGAAGCAGAGCCTAAGGTGTAAATTATCGATAGTCCATATCTCGGAAACTATAAGAGATAATTCAATTTGGCAACCGGCAATGTAATTAGCATGCCGAATATTACTTGGATTGTGAATTGGAACAATATCGCCAATAGATAAGACCATTTTACAATTTGGGCCCAAGTTAGAAGCAGAGCCTAAGGTGTAAATTATCGATAGTCCATATCTCGGAAACTATAAGAGATAATGCAATTTGGCAACCGGCAATGTAATTAGCATGCCGAATATTACTTGGAATGTGAATTGGAACGAAATCGCCAATAGATAAGACCATCGATCGATTGTCCATATCTCGGAAACTATAAGAGATAATGCAATTTGGCAACCGGCAATGTAATTAGCATGCCGAAAATTACTTGGAATGTGAATTGGAACGAAATCGCCAATAGATAAGGCCATTTTACAATTTGGGCCCAAGTTAGAAGCAGAGCCTAAGGTGTAAATTATCGATAGTCCATATCTCGGAAACTATAAGAGATAATGCAATTTGGCAACCGGCAATGTAATTAGCATGCCGAATATTACTTGGAATGTGAATTGGAACGAAATCGCCAATAGATAAGACGATTTTACAATTTGGGCCCAAGTTAGAAGCAGAGCCTAAGGTGTAAATTATCGATAGTCCATATCTCGGAAACTATAAGAGATAATGCAATTTGGCAACCGGCAATGTAATTAGCATGCCGAATATTACTTGGAATGTGAATTGAAACGAAATCGCTAACAGATAAGACCATTTTACAATTTGGGCCCAAGTTAGAAGCAGAGACTAAGGTGTAAATTATCGATAGTCCATATCTCGGAAACTATAAGAGATAATGCAATTTGGCAACCGGCAATGTAATTAGCATGCCGAATATTACTTGGAATGTGAATTGGAACGAAATCGCCAATAGATAAGACCATTTTACAATTTGGGCCCAAGTTAGAAGCAGAGCCTAAGGTGTAAATTATCGATAGTCCATATCTCGGAAACTATAACAGATAATGCAATTTGGCAACCGGCAATGTAATTAGCATGCCGAATATTACTTGGAATGTGAATTGGAACGAAATCGCCAATAGATAAGACCATATTACAATTTGGGCCCAAGTTAGAAGCAGGTGTAAATTATCGATAGTCCATATCTCGGAAACTATAAGAGATAATGCAATTTGGCAACCGGCAATGTAATTAGCATGCCGAATATTACTTGGAATGTGAATTGGAACGAAATCGCCAATAGATAAGACCATTTTACAATTTGGGCCCAAGTTAGAAGCAGAGCCTAAGGTGTAAATTATCCATAGTCCATATCTCGGAAACTATAAGAGATAATGCAATTTGGCAACCGGCAATGTAATTAGCATGCCGAATATTACTTGGAATGTGAATTGGAACGAAATCGCCAATAGATAAGACCATTTTACAATTTGGGCCCAAGTTAGAAGCAGAGCCTAAGGTGTAAATTATTGATAGTATATATCTCGGAAACTATAAGAGATAATGCAATTTCGCAACCGGCAATGTAATTAGCATGCCGAATATTACTTGGAGTGTGAATTGGAACGAAATCGCCAATAGATAAGACCTTTTTACAATTTGGGCCCAAGTTAGAAGCAGAGCCTAAGGTGTAAATTATCGATAGTCCATATCTCGGAAACTATAAGAGATAATGCAATTTGGCAACCGGCAATGTAATTAGCATGCCGAATATTACTTGGAATGTGAATTGGAACGAAATCGCCAATAGATAAGACCATTTTACAATTTGGGCCCAAGTTAGAAGCAGAGCCTAAGGTGTAAATTATCGATAGTCCATATCTCGGAAACTATAAGAGATAATGCAATTTGGCAACCGGCAATGTAATTAGCATGCCGAATATTACTTGGAATGTGAATTGGAACGAAATCGCCAATAGATAAGACCATTTTACAATTTGGGCCCAAGTTAGAAGCAGAGCCTAAGGTGTAAATTATCGATAGTCCATATCTCGGAAACTATAAGAGATAATTCAATTTGGCAACCGGCAATGTAATTAGCATGCCGAATACTACTTGGAATGTGAATTGGAACGAAATCGCCAATAGATAAGACCATTTTACAATTTGGGCCCAAGTTAGAAGCAGAGCCTAAGGTGTAAATTATCGATAGTCCATATCTCGGAAACTATAAGAGATAATTCAATTTGGCAACCGGCAATGTAATTAGCATGCCGAATATTACTTGGATTGTGAATTGGAACAATATCGCCAATAGATAAGACCATTTTACAATTTGGGCCCAAGTTAGAAGCAGAGCCTAAGGTGTAAATTATCGATAGTCCATATCTCGGAAACTATAAGAGATAATGCAATTTGGCAACCGGCAATGTAATTAGCATGCCGAATATTACTTGGAATGTGAATTGGAACGAAATCGCCAATAGATAAGACCATATTGTCCATATCTCGGAAACTATAAGAGATAATGCAATTTGGCAACCGGCAATGTAATTAGCATGCCGAATATTACTTGGAATGTGAATTGGAACGAAATCGCCAATAGATAAGGCCATTTTACAATTTGGGCCCAAGTTAGAAGCAGAGCCTAAGGTGTAAATTATCGATAGTCCATATCTCGGAAACTATAAGAGATAATGCAATTTGGCAACCGGCAATGTAATTAGCATGCCGAATATTACTTGGAATGTGAATTGGAACGAAATCGCCAATAGATAAGACGATTTTACAATTTGGGCCCAAGTTAGAAGCAGAGCCTAAGGTGTAAATTATCGATAGTCCATATCTCGGAAACTATAAGAGATAATGCAATTTGGCAACCGGCAATGTAATTAGCATGCCGAATATTACTTGGAATGTGAATTGGAACGAAATCGCCAACAGATAAGACCATTTTACAATTTGGGCCCAAGTTAGAAGCAGAGACTAAGGTGTAAATTATCGATAGTCCATATCTCGGAAACTATAAGAGATAATGCAATTTGGCAACCGGCAATGTAATTAGCATGCCGAATATTACTTGGAATGTGAATTGCAACGAAATCGCCAATAGATAAGACCATTTTACAATTTGGGCCCAAGTTAGAAGCAGAGCCTAAGATGTAAATAATCGATAGTCCATATCTCTGAAACTATAAGAGATAATGCAATTTGGCAACCGGCAATGTAATTAGCATGCCGAATATTACTTGGAATGTGAATTGGAACGAAATCGCCAATAGATAAGACCATTTTACAATTTGGGCCCAAGTTAGAAGCAGAGCCTAAGGTGTAAATTATCGATAGTCCATATCTCGGAAACTATAAGAGATAATGCAATTTGGCAACCGGCAATGTAATTAGCATGCCGAATATTACTTGGAATGTGAATTGGAACGAAATCGCCAATAGGTAAGACCATTTTACAATTTGGGCCCAAGTTAGAAGCAGAGCCTAAGGTGTAAATTATCGATAGTCCATATCTCGGAAACTATAAGAGATAATTCAATTTGGCAACCGGCAATGTAATTAGCATGCCGGATATTACTTGGAATGTGAATTGGAACGAAATCGCCAATAGATAACACCATTTTACAATTTGGGCCCAAGTTAGAAGCAGAGCCTAAGGTGTAAATTATCGATAGTCCATATCTCGGAAACTATAAGAGATAATGCAATTTGGCAACCGGCAATGTAACTAGCATGCCGAATATTACTTGGAATGTGAATTGGAACGAAATCGCCAATAGATAAGGCGATTTTACAATTTGGGCCCAAGTTAGAAGCAGAGCCTAAGGTGTAAATTATCGATAGTCCATATCTCGGAAACTACAAGAGATAATGCAATTTGGCAACCGGCAATGTAATTAGCATGCCGAATATTACTTGGAATGTGAATTGGAACGAAATCGCCAATAGATAAGACCATTTTACAATTTGGGCCCAAGTTAGAAGCAGAGCCTAAGGTGTAAATTATCGATAGTCCATATCTCGGAAACTATAAGAGATAATGCAATTTGGCAATCGGCAATGTAATTAGCATGCCGAATATTACTTGGAATGTGAATTGGAATGAAATCGCCAATAGATAAGACCATTTTACAATTTGGGCCCAAGTTAGAAGCAGAGCCTAAGGTGTAAATTATCGATAGTCCATATCTCGGAAACTATAAGAGATAATGCAATTTGGCAACCGGCAATGTAATTAGCATGCCGAATATTACTTGGAATGTGAATTGGAACGAAATCGGCAATAGATAAGACCATTTTACAATTTGGGCCCAAGTTAGAAGCAGAGCCTAAGGTGTAAATTATCGATAGTCCATATCTCGGAAACTATAAGAGATAATGCAATTTGGCAACCGGCAATGTAATTAGCATGCCGAATATTACTTGGAATGTGAATTGGAAGGAAATCGCCAATAGATAAGACGATTTTACAATTTGGGCCCAAGTTAGAAGCAGAGCCTAAGGTGTAAATTATCGATAGTCCATATCTCGGAAACTATAAGAGGTAATGCAATTTGGCAACCGGCAATGTAATTAGCATGCCGAATATTACTTGGAATGTGAATTGGAACGAAATCGCCAATAGATAAGACCATTTTACAATTTGGGCCCATGTTAGAAACAGAGCCTAAGGTGTAAATTATCGATAGTCCATATCTCGGAAACTATAAGAGATAATGCAATTCGGCAACCGGCAATGTAATTAGCATGCCGAATATTACTTGGAATGTGAATTGGAACGAAATCGCCAATAGAGAAGACCATTTTACAATTTGGGCCCAAGTTAGAAGCAGAGCCTAAGGTATAAATTATCGATAGTCCATATCTCGGAAACTATAAGAGATAATGCAATTTGGCAACCGGCAATGTAATTAGCATGCCGAATATTACTTGGAATGTGAATTGGAACGAAATCGCCAATAGATAAGACCATTTTACAATTTGGGCCCAAGTTAGAAGCAGAGCCTAAGGTGTAAATTATCGATAGTCCATATCTCGGAAACTATAAGAGATAATGCAATTTGGCAACCGGCAATGTAATTAGCATGCCGAATATTACTTGGAATGTGAATTGGAACGAAATCGCCAATAGATAAGACCATTTTACAATTTGGGCCCAAGTTAGAAGCAGAGCCTAAGGTGTAAATTATCGATAGTCCATATCTCGGAAACTATAAGAGATAATGCAATTTGGCAACCGGCAATGTAATTAGCATGCCGAATATTACATGGAATGTGAATTGGAACGAAATCGCCAATAGGTAAGACCATTTTACAATTTGGGCCCAAGTTAGAAGCAGAGCCTAAGGTGTAAATTATCGATAGTCCATATCTCGGAAACTATAAGAGATAATTCAATTTGGCCACCGGCAATGTAATTAGCATGCCGAATATTACTTGGAATGTGAATTGGAACGAAATCGCCAATAGATAAGACCATTTTACAATTTGGGCCCAAGTTAGAAGCAGAGCCTAAAGTGTAAATTATCGATAGTCCATATCTCGGAAACTATAAGAGATAATGCAATTTGGCAACCGGCAATGTAATTAGCATGCCGAATATTACTTGGAATGTGAATTGGAACGAAATCGCCAATAGATAAGGCCATTTTACAATTTGGGCCCAAGTTAGAAGCAGAGCCTAAGGTGTAAATTATCGATAGTCCATATCTCGGAAACTATAAGAGATAATGCAATTTGGCAACCGGCAATGTAATTAGCATGCCGAATATTACTTGGAATGTGAATTGGAACGAAATCGCCAATAGATAAGGCGATTTTACAATTTGGGCCCAAGTTAGAAGCAGAGCCTAAGGTGTAAATTATCGATAGTCCATATCTCGGAAACTACAAGAGATAATGCAATTTGGCAACCGGCAATGTAATTAGCATGCCGAATATTACTTGGAAAGTGAATTGGAACGAAATCGCCAATAGATAAGACCATTTTACAATTTGGGCCCAAGTTAGAAGCAGAGCCTAAGGTGTAAATTATCGATAGTCCATATCTCGGAAACTATAAGAGGTAATGCAATTTGGCAACCGGCAATGTAATTAGCATGCCGAATATTACTTGGAATGTGAATTGGAACGAAATCGCCAATAGATAAGACCATTTTACAATTTGGGCCCAAGTTAGAAACAGAGCCTAAGGTGTAAATTATCGATAGTCCATATCTCGGAAACTATAAGAGATAATGCAATTCGGCAACCGGCAATGTAATTAGCATGCCGAATATTACTTGGAATGTGAATTGGAACGAAATCGCCAATAGAGAAGACCATTTTACAATTTGGGCCCAAGTTAGAAGCAGAGCCTAAGGTATAAATTATCGATAGTCCATATCTCGGAAACTATAAGAGATAATGCAATTTGGCAACCGGCAATGTAATTAGCATGCCGAATATTACTTGGAATGTGAATTGGAACGAAATCGCCAATAGATAAGACCATTTTACAATTTGGGCCCAAGTTAGAAGCAGAGCCTAAGGTGTAAATTATCGATAGTCCATATCTCGGAAACTATAAGAGATAATGCAATTTGGCAACCGGCAATGTAATTAGCATGCCGAATATTACTTGGAATGTGAATTGGAACGAAATCGCCAATAGATAAGACCATTTTACAATTTGGGCCCAAGTTAGAAGCAGAGCCTAAGGTGTAAATTATCGATAGTCCATATCTCGGAAACTATAAGAGATAATGCAATTTGGCAACCGGCAATGTAATTAGCATGCCGAATATTACATGGAATGTGAATTGGAACGAAATCGCCAATAGGTAAGACCATTTTACAATTTGGGCCCAAGTTAGAAGCAGAGCCTAAGGTGTAAATTATCGATAGTCCATATCTCGGAAACTATAAGAGATAATTCAATTTGGCCACCGGCAATGTAATTAGCATGCCGAATATTACTTGGAATGTGAATTGGAACGAAATCGCCAATAGATAAGACCATTTTACAATTTGGGCCCAAGTTAGAAGCAGAGCCTAAAGTGTAAATTATCGATAGCCCATATCTCGGAAACTATAAGAGATAATGCAATTTGGCAACCGGCAATATAATTAGCATGCCGAATATTACTTGGAATGTGAATTGGAACGAAATCGCCAATAGATAAGGCCATTTTACAATTTGGGCCCAAGTTAGAAGCAGAGCCTAAGGTGTAAATTATCGATAGTCCATATCTCGGAAACTATAAGAGATAATGCAATTTGGCAACCGGCAATGTAATTAGCATGCCGAATATTACTTGGAATGTGAATTGGAACGAAATCGCCAATAGATAAGACCATTTTACAATTTGGGCCCAAGTTAGAAGCAGAGCCTAAGGTGTAAATTATCGATAGTCCCATATCTCGGAAACTAAAAGAGATAATGCAATTTGGCAACCGGCAATGTAATTAGCATGCCGAATATTACTTGGAATGTGAATTGGAACGAAATCGCCAATAGATAAGACCATTTTACAATTTGGGCCCAAGTTAGAAGCAGAGCCTAAGGTGTAAATTATCGATAGTCCATATCTCGGAAACTATAAGAGATAATGCAATTTCGCAACCGGCAATGTAATTAGCATGCCGAATATTACTTGGAATGTGAATTGGGACGAAATCGCCAATAGATAAGACCATTTTACAATTTGGGGCCAAGTTAGAAGCAGAGCCTAAGGTGTAAATTATCGATAGTCCATATCGCGGAAACTATAAGAGATAATGCAATTTGGCAACCGGCAATGTAATTAGCATGCCGAATATTACTTGGAATGTGAATTCGAACGAAATCGCCAATAGATAAGACCATTTTACAATTTGGGCCCAAGTTAGAAGCAGAGCCTAAGGTGTAAATTATCGATAGTCCATATCTCGGAAACTATAAGAGATAATGCAATTTGGCAACCGGCAATGTAATTAGCATGCCGAATATTACTTGGAAAGTGAATTGGAACGAAATCGCCAATAGATAAGACCATTTTACAATTTGGGCCCAAGTTAGAAGCAGAGCCTAAGGTGTAAATTATCGATAGTCCATATCTCGGAAACTATAAGAGTTAATGCAATTTGGCAACCGGCAATGTAATTAGCATGCCGAATATTACTTGGAAAGTGAATTGGAACGAAATCGCCAATAGATAAGACCATTTTACAATTTGGGCCCAAGTTAGAATCAGAGCCTAAGGTGTAAATTATCGACAGTCCATATCTCGGAAGCTATAAGAGATAATGCAATTTGGCAACCGGCAATGTAATTAGCATGCCGAATATTACTTGGAATGTGAATTGAAACGAAATCGCCAATAGGTAAGACCATTTTACAATTTGGGCCCAAGTTAGAAGCAGAGCCTAAGGTGTAAATTATCGATAGTCCATATCTCGGAAACTATAAGAGATAATGCAATTTGGCAACCGGCAATGTAATTAGCATGCCGAATACTACTTGGAATGTGAATTGGAACGAAATCGCCAATAGATAAGACCATTTTACAATTTGGGCCCAAGTTAGAAGCAGAGCCTAAGGTGTAAATTATCGATAGTCCATATCTCGGAAACTATAAGAGATAATTCAATTTGGCAACCGGCAATGTAATTAGCATGCCGAATATTACTTGGATTGTGAATTGGAACAATATCGCCAATAGATAAGACCATTTTACAATTTGGGCCCAAGTTAGAAGCAGAGCCTAAGGTGTAAATTATCGATAGTCCATATCTCGGAAACTATAAGAGATAATGCAATTTGGCAACCGGCAATGTAATTAGCATGCCGAATATTACTTGGAATGTGAATTGGAACGAAATCGCCAATAGATAAGACCATATTGTCCATATCTCGGAAACTATAAGAGATAATGCAATTTGGCAACCGGCAATGTAATTAGCATGCCGAATATTACTTGGAATGTGAATTGGAACGAAATCGCCAATAGATAAGGCCATTTTACAATTTGGGCCCAAGTTAGAAGCAGAGCCTAAGGTGTAAATTATCGATAGTCCATATCTCGGAAACTATAAGAGATAATGCAATTTGGCAACCGGCAATGTAATTAGCATGCCGAATATTACTTGGAATGTGAATTGGAACGAAATCGCCAATAGATAAGACGATTTTACAATTTGGGCCCAAGTTAGAAGCAGAGCCTAAGGTGTAAATTATCGATAGTCCATATCTCGGAAACTATAAGAGATAATGCAATTTGGCAACCGGCAATGTAATTAGTATGCCGAATATTACTTGGAATGTGAATTGGAACGAAATCGCCAACAGATAAGACCATTTTACAATTTGGGCCCAAGTTAGAAGCAGAGACTAAGGTGTAAATTATCGATAGTCCATATCTCGGAAACTATAAGAGATAATGCAATTTGGCAACCGGCAATGTAATTAGCATGCCGAATATTACTTGGAATGTGAATTGCAACGAAATCGCCAATAGATAAGACCATTTTACAATTTGGGCCCAAGTTAGAAGCAGAGCCTAAGATGTAAATAATCGATAGTCCATATCTCTGAAACTATAAGAGATAATGCAATTTGGCAACCGGCAATGTAATTAGCATGCCGAATATTACTTGGAATGTGAATTGGAACGAAATCGCCAATAGATAAGACCATTTTACAATTTGGGCCCAAGTTAGAAGCAGAGCCTAAGGTGTAAATTATCGATAGTCCATATCTCGGAAACTATAAGAGATAATGCAATTTGGCAACCGGCAATGTAATTAGCATGCCGAATATTACTTGGAATGTGAATTGGAACGAAATCGCCAATAGGTAAGACCATTTTACAATTTGGGCCCAAGTTAGAAGCAGAGCCTAAGGTGTAAATTATCGATAGTCCATATCTCGGAAACTATAAGAGATAATGCAATTTGGCAACCGGCAATGTAACTAGCATGCCGAATATTACTTGGAATGTGAATTGGAACGAAATCGCCAATAGATAAGGCGATTTTACAATTTGGGCCCAAGTTAGAAGCAGAGCCTAAGGTGTAAATTATCGATAGTCCATATCTCGGAAACTACAAGAGATAATGCAATTTGGCAACCGGCAATGTAATTAGCATGCCGAATATTACTTGGAATGTGAATTGGAACGAAATCGCCAATAGATAAGACCATTTTACAATTTGGGCCCAAGTTAGAAGCAGAGCCTAAGGTGTAAATTATCGATAGTCCATATCTCGGAAACTATAAGAGATAATGCAATTTGGCAATCGGCAATGTAATTAGCAGGCCGAATATTACTTGGAATGTGAATTGGAATGAAATCGCCAATAGATAAGACCATTTTACAATTTGGGCCCAAGTTAGAAGCAGAGCCTAAGGTGTAAATTATCGATAGTCCATATCTCGGAAACTATAAGAGATAATGCAATTTGGCAACCGGCAATGTAATTAGCATGCCGAATATTACTTGGAATGTGAATTGGAACGAAATCGGCAATAGATAAGACCATTTTACAATTTGGGCCCAAGTTAGAAGCAGAGCCTAAGGTGTAAATTATCGATAGTCCATATCTCGGAAACTATAAGAGATAATGCAATTTGGCAACCGGCAATGTAATTAGCATGCCGAATATTACTTGGAATGTGAATTGGAAGGAAATCGCCAATAGATAAGACGATTTTACAATTTGGGCCCAAGTTAGAAGCAGAGCCTAAGGTGTAAATTATCGATAGTCCATATCTCGGAAACTATAAGAGGTAATGCAATTTGGCAACCGGCAATGTAATTAGCATGCCGAATATTACTTGGAATGTGAATTGGAACGAAATCGCCAATAGATAAGACCATTTTACAATTTGGGCCCATGTTAGAAACAGAGCCTAAGGTGTAAATTATCGATAGTCCATATCTCGGAAACTATAAGAGATAATGCAATTCGGCAACCGGCAATGTAATTAGCATGCCGAATATTACTTGGAATGTGAATTGGAACGATATCGCCAATAGAGAAGACCATTTTACAATTTGGGCCCAAGTTAGAAGCAGAGCCTAAGGTATAAATTATCGATAGTCCATATCTCGGAAACTATAAGAGATAATGCAATTTGGCAACCGGCAATGTAATTAGCATGCCGAATATTACTTGGAATGTGAATTGGAACGAAATCGCCAATAGATAAGACCATTTTACAATTTGGGCCCAAGTTAGAAGCAGAGCCTAAGGTGTAAATTATCGATAGTCCATATCTCGGAAACTATAAGAGATAATGCAATTTGGCAACCGGCAATGTAATTAGCATGCCGAATATTACTTGGAATGTGAATTGGAACGAAATCGCCAATAGATAAGACCATTTTACAATTTGGGCCCAAGTTAGAAGCAGAGCCTAAGGTGTAAATTATCGATAGTCCATATCTCGGAAACTATAAGAGATAATGCAATTTGGCAACCGGCAATGTAATTAGCATGCCGAATATTACATGGAATGTGAATTGGAACGAAATCGCCAATAGGTAAGACCATTTTACAATTTGGGCCCAAGTTAGAAGCAGAGCCTAAGGTGTAAATTATCGATAGTCCATATCTCGGAAACTATAAGAGATAATTCAATTTGGCCACCGGCAATGTAATTAGCATGCCGAATATTACTTGGAATGTGAATTGGAACGAAATCGCCAATAGATAAGACCATTTTACAATTTGGGCCCAAGTTAGAAGCAGAGCCTAAAGTGTAAATTATCGATAGTCCATATCTCGGAAACTATAAGAGATAATGCAATTTGGCAACCGGCAATGTAATTAGCATGCCGAATATTACTTGGAATGTGAATTGGAACGAAATCGCCAATAGATAAGGCCATTTTACAATTTGGGCCCAAGTTAGAAGCAGAGCCTAAGGTGTAAATTATCGATAGTCCATATCTCGGAAACTATAAGAGATAATGCAATTTGGCAACCGGCAATGTAATTAGCATGCCGAATATTACTTGGAATGTGAATTGGAACGAAATCGCCAATAGATAAGGCGATTTTACAATTTGGGCCCAAGTTAGAAGCAGAGCCTAAGGTGTAAATTATCGATAGTCCATATCTCGGAAACTACAAGAGATAATGCAATTTGGCAACCGGCAATGTAATTAGCATGCCGAATATTACTTGGAAAGTGAATTGGAACGAAATCGCCAATAGATAAGACCATTTTACAATTTGGGCCCAAGTTAGAAGCAGAGCCTAAGGTGTAAATTATCGATAGTCCATATCTCGGAAACTATAAGAGATAATGCAATTTGGCAACCGGCAATGTAATTAGCATGCCGAATATTATTTGGAATGTGAATTGGAATGAAATCGCCAATAGATAAGACCATTTTACAATTTGGGCCCAAGTTAGAAGCAGAGCCTAAGGTGTAAATTATCGATAGTCCATATCTCGGAAACTATAAGAGATAATGCAATTTGGCAACCGGCAATGTAATTAGCATGTCGAATATTACTTGGAATGTGAATTGGAACGAAATCGGCAATAGATAAGACCATTTTACAATTTGGGCCCAAGTTAGAAGCAGAGCCTAAGGTGTAAATTATCGATAGTCCATATCTCGGAAACTATAAGAGATAATGCAATTTGGCAACCGGCAATGTAATTAGCATGCCGAATATTACTTGGAATGTGAATTGGAAGGAAATCGCCAATAGATAAGACGATTTTACAATTTGGGCCCAAGTTAGAAGCAGAGCCTAAGGTGTAAATTATCGATAGTCCATATCTCGGAAACTATAAGAGGTAATGCAATTTGGCAACCGGCAATGTAATTAGCATGCCGAATATTACTTGGAATGTGAATTGGAACGAAATCGCCAATAGATAAGACCATTTTACAATTTGGGCCCAAGTTAGAAACAGAGCCTAAGGTGTAAATTATCGATAGTCCATATCTCGGAAACTATAAGAGATAATGCAATTCGGCAACCGGCAATGTAATTAGCATGCCGAATATTACTTGGAATGTGAATTGGAACGAAATCGCCAATAGAGAAGACCATTTTACAATTTGGGCCCAAGTTAGAAGCAGAGCCTAAGGTATAAATTATCGATAGTCCATATCTCGGAAACTATAAGAGATAATGCAATTTGGCAACCGGCAATGTAATTAGCATGCCGAATATTACTTGGAATGTGAATTGGAACGAAATCGCCAATAGATAAGACCATTTTACAATTTGGGCCCAAGTTAGAAGCAGAGCCTAAGGTGTAAATTATCGATAGTCCATATCTCGGAAACTATAAGAGATAATGCAATTTGGCAACCGGCAATGTAATTAGCATGCCGAATATTACTTGGAATGTGAATTGGAACGAAATCGCCAATAGATAAGACCATTTTACAATTTGGGCCCAAGTTAGAAGCAGAGCCTAAGGTGTAAATTATCGATAGTCCATATCTCGGAAACTATAAGAGATAATGCAATTTGGCAACCGGCAATGTAATTAGCATGCCGAATATTACATGGAATGTGAATTGGAACGAAATCGCCAATAGGTAAGACCATTTTACAATTTGGGCCCAAGTTAGAAGCAGAGCCTAAGGTGTAAATTATCGATAGTCCATATCTCGGAAACTATAAGAGATAATTCAATTTGGCCACCGGCAATGTAATTAGCATGCCGAATATTACTTGGAATGTGAATTGGAACGAAATCGCCAATAGATAAGACCATTTTACAATTTGGGCCCAAGTTAGAAGCAGAGCCTAAAGTGTAAATTATCGATAGCCCATATCTCGGAAACTATAAGAGATAATGCAATTTGGCAACCGGCAATATAATTAGCATGCCGAATATTACTTGGAATGTGAATTGGAACGAAATCGCCAATAGATAAGGCCATTTTACAATTTGGGCCCAAGTTAGAAGCAGAGCCTAAGGTGTAAATTATCGATAGTCCATATCTCGGAAACTATAAGAGATAATGCAATTTGGCAACCGGCAATGTAATTAGCATGCCGAATATTACTTGGAATGTGAATTGGAACGAAATCGCCAATAGATAAGACCATTTTACAATTTGGGCCCAAGTTAGAAGCAGAGCCTAAGGTGTAAATTATCGATAGTCCATATCTCGGAAACTAAAAGAGATAATGCAATTTGGCAACCGGCAATGTAATTAGCATGCCGAATATTACTTGGAATGTGAATTGGAACGAAATCGCCAATAGATAAGACCATTTTACAATTTGGGCCCAAGTTAGAAGCAGAGCCTAAGGTGTAAATTATCGATAGTCCATATCTCGGAAACTATAAGAGATAATGCAATTTGGCAACCGGCAATGTAATTAGCATGCCGAATATTACTTGGAATGTGAATTGCAACGAAATCGCCAATAGATAAGACCATTTTACAATTTGGGCCCAAGTTAGAAGCAGAGCCTAAGATGTAAATAATCGATAGTCCATATCTCTGAAACTATAAGAGATAATGCAATTTGGCAACCGGCAATGTAATTAGCATGCCGAATATTACTTGGAATGTGAATTGGAACGAAATCGCCAATAGATAAGACCATTTTACAATTTGGGCCCAAGTTAGAAGCAGAGCCTAAGGTGTAAATTATCGATAGTCCATATCTCGGAAACTATAAGAGATAATGCAATTTGGCAACCGGCAATGTAATTAGCATGCCGAATATTACTTGGAATGTGAATTGGAACGAAATCGCCAATAGATAAGACCATTTTACAATTTGGGCCCAAGTTAGAAGCAGAGCCTAAGGTGTAAATTATCGATAGTCCATATCTCGGAAACTATAAGAGATAATGCAATTTCGCAACCGGCAATGTAATTAGCATGCCGAATATTACTTGGAATGTGAATTGGGACGAAATCGCCAATAGATAAGACCATTTTACAATTTGGGCCCAAGTTAGAAGCAGAGCCTAAGGTGTAAATTATCGATAGTCCATATCTCGGAAACTATAAGAGTTAATGCAATTTGGCAACCGGCAATGTAATTAGCATGCCGAATATTACTTGGAAAGTGAATTGGAACGAAATCGCCAATAGATAAGACCATTTTACAATTTGGGCCCAAGTTAGAATCAGAGCCTAAGGTGTAAATTATCGACAGTCCATATCTCGGAAGCTATAAGAGATAATGCAATTTGGCAACCGGCAATGTAATTAGCATGCCGAATATTACTTGGAATGTGAATTGGAACGAAATCGCCAATAGGTAAGACCATTTTACAATTTGGGCCCAAGTTAGAAGCAGAGCCTAAGGTGTAAATTATCGATAGTCCATATCTCGGAAACTATAAGAGATAATTCAATTTGGCAACCGGCAATGTAATTAGCATGCCGGATATTACTTGGAATGTGAATTGGAACGAAATCGCCAATAGATAAGACCATTTTACAATTTGGGCCCAAGTTAGAAGCAGAGCCTAAGGTGTAAATTATCGATAGTCCATATCTCGGAAACTATAAGAGGTAATGCAATTTGGCAACCGGCAATGTAATTAGCATGGCGAATATTACTTGGAATGTGAATTGGAACGAAATCGGCAATAGATAAGACCATTTTACAATTTGGGCCCAAGTTAGAATCAGAGCCTAAGGTGTAAATTATCGATAGTCCATATCTCGGAAACTATAAGAGATAATGCAATTTGGCAACCGGCAATGTAATTAGCATGCCGAATATTACTTGGAATGTGAATTGGAAGGAAATCGCCAATAGATAAGACGATTTTACAATTTGGGCCCAAGTTAGAAGCAGAGCCTAAGGTGTAAATTATCGATAGTCCATATCTCGGAAACTATAAGAGGTAATGCAATTTGGCAACCGGCAATGTAATTAGCATGCCGAATATTACTTGGAATGTGAATTGGAACGAAATCGCCAATAGATAAGACCATTTTACAATTTGGGCCCAAGTTAGAAACAGAGCCTAAGGTGTAAATTATCGATAGTCCATATCTCGGAAACTATAAGAGATAATGCAATTCGGCAACCGGCAATGTAATTAGCATGCCGAATATTACTTGGAATGTGAATTGGAACGAAATCGCCAATAGAGAAGACCATTTTACAATTTGGGCCCAAGTTAGAAGCAGAGCCTAAGGTATAAATTATCGATAGTCCATATCTCGGAAACTATAAGAGATAATGCAATTTGGCAACCGGCAATGTAATTAGCATGCCGAATATTACTTGGTATGTGAATTGGAACGAAATCGCCAATAGATAAGACCATTTTACAATTTGGGCCCAAGTTAGAAGCAGAGCCTAAGGTGTAAATTATCGATAGTCCATATCTCGGAAACTATAAGAGATAATGCAATTTGGCAACCGGCAATGTAATTAGCATGCCGAATATTACTTGGAATGTGAATTGGAACGAAATCGCCAATAGATAAGACCATTTTACAATTTGGGCCCAAGTTAGAAGCAGAGCCTAAGGTGTAAATTATCGATAGTCCATATCTCGGAAACTATAAGAGATAATGCAATTTGGCAACCGGCAATGTAATTAGCATGCCGAATATTACATGGAATGTGAATTGGAACGAAATCGCCAATAGGTAAGACCATTTTACAATTTGGGCCCAAGTTAGAAGCAGAGCCTAAGGTGTAAATTATCGATAGTCCATATCTCGGAAACTATAAGAGATAATTCAATTTGGCCACCGGCAATGTAATTAGCATGCCGAATATTACTTGGAATGTGAATTGGAACGAAATCGCCAATAGATAAGACCATTTTACAATTTGGGCCCAAGTTAGAAGCAGAGCCTAAAGTGTAAATTATCGATAGCCCATATCTCGGAAACTATAAGAGATAATGCAATTTGGCAACCGGCAATATAATTAGCATGCCGAATATTACTTGGAATGTGAATTGGAACGAAATCGCCAATAGATAAGGCCATTTTACAATTTGGGCCCAAGTTAGAAGCAGAGCCTAAGGTAGGTTCGTCCATCGATCGATGGACGAACGTAAATTATCGATAGTCCATATCTCGGAAACTATAAGAGATAATGCAATTTGGCAACCGGCAATGTAATTAGCATGCCGAATATTACTTGGAATGTGAATTGGAACGAAATCGCCAATAGATAAGACCATTTTACAATTTGGGCCCAAGTTAGAAGCAGAGCCTAAGGTGTAAATTATCGATAGTCCATATCTCGGAAACTAAAAGAGATAATGCAATTTGGCAACCGGCAATGTAATTAGCATGCCGAATATTACTTGGAATGTGAATTGGAACGAAATCGCCAATAGATAAGACCATTTTACAATTTGGGCCCAAGTTAGAAGCAGAGCCTAAGGTGTAAATTATCGATAGTCCATATCTCGGAAACTATAAGAGATAATGCAATTTCGCAACCGGCAATGTAATTAGCATGCCGAATATTACTTGGAATGTGAATTGGGACGAAATCGCCAATAGATAAGACCATTTTACAATTTGGGCCCAAGTTAGAAGCAGAGCCTAAGGTGTAAATTATCGATAGTCCATATCGCGGAAACTATAAGAGATAATGCAATTTGGCAACCGGCAATGTAATTAGCATGCCGAATATTACTTGGAATGTGAATTCGAACGAAATCGCCAATAGATAAGACCATTTTACAATTTGGGCCCAAATTAGAAGCAGAGCCTAAGGTGTAAATTATCGATAGTCCATATCTCGGAAACTATAAGAGATAATGCAATTTGGCAACCGGCAATGTAATTAGCATGCCGAATATTACTTGGAAAGTGAATTGGAACGAAATCGCCAATAGATAAGACCATTTTACAATTTGGGCCCAAGTTAGAAGCAGAGCCTAAGGTGTAAATTATCGATAGTCCATATCTCGGAAACTATAAGAGTTAATGCAATTTGGCAACCGGCAATGTAATTAGCATGCCGAATATTACTTGGAAAGTGAATTGGAACGAAATCGCCAATAGATAAGACCATTTTACAATTTGGGCCCAAGTTAGAAGCAGAGCCTAAGGTGTAAATTATCGACAGTCCATATCTCGGAAGCTATAAGAGATAATGCAATTTGGCAACCGGCAATGTAATTAGCATGCCGAATATTACTTGGAATGTGAATTGGAACGAAATCGCCAATATGTAAGACCATTTTACAATTTGGGCCCAAGTTAGAAGCAGAGCCTAAGGTGTAAATTATCGATAGTCCATATCTCGGAAACTATAAGAGATAATTCAATTTGGCAACCGGCAATGTAATTAGCATGCCGGATATTACTTGGAATGTGAATTGGAACGAAATCGCCAATAGATAAGACCATTTTACAATTTGGGCCCAAGTTAGAAGCAGAGCCTAAGGTGTAAATTATCGATAGTCCATATCTCGGAAACTATAAGAGATAATGCAATTTGGCAACCGGCAATGTAATTAGCATGCCGAATATTACTTGGAATGTGAATTGGAACGAAATCGCCAATAGATAGACGATTTTACAATTTGGGCCAAGTTAGAAGCAGAGCCTAAGGTGTAAATTATCGATAGACCATATCTCGGAAACTATAAGAGATAATGCAATTTGGCAACCGGCAATGTAATTAGCATGCCGAATATTACTTGGAATGTGAATTGGAACGAAATCTCCAATAGATAAGACCATTTTACAATTTGGGCCCAAGTTAGAAGCAGAGCCTAAGGTGTAAATTATCGATAGTCCATATCTCGGAAACTATAAGAGATAATGAAATTTGGCAACCGGCAATGTAATTAGCATGCCGAATATTACTTGGAATGTGAATTGGAACGAAATCGCCAATAGATAAGACCATTTTACAATTTGGGCCCAAGTTAGAAGCAGAGCCTAAGGTGTAAATTATCGATAGTCCATATCTCGGAAACTATAAGAGATAATGCAATTTGGTAACCGGCAATGTAATTAGCATGCCGAATATTACTTGGAATGTGAATTGGAACGAAATCGCCAATAGATAAGACGATTTTACAATTTGGGCCCAAGTTAGAAGCAGAGCCTAAGGTGTAAATTATCGATAGTCCATATCTCGGAAACTATAAGAGATAATGCAATTTGGCAACCGGCAATGTAATTAGCATGCCGGATATTACTTGGAATGTGAATTGGAACGAAATCGCCAATAGATAAGTCCATTTTACAATTTGGGCCCAAGTTAGAAGCAGAGCCTAAGGTGTAAATTATCGATAGTCCACATCTCGGAAACTATAAGAGATAATGCAATTTGGCAACCGGCAATGTAATTAGCATGCCGAATATTACTTGGAATGTGAATTGGAACGAAATCGCCTATAGATAGACGATTTTACAATTTGGGCCAAGTTAGAAGCAGAGCCTAAGGTGTAAATTATCGATAGTCCATATCTCGGAAACTATAAGAGATAATGCAATTTGGCAACCGGCAATGTAATTAGCATGCCGAATATTACTTGGAATGTGAATTGGAACGAAATCTCCAATAGATAAGACCATTTTACAATTTGGGCCCAAGTTAGAAGCAGAGCCTAAGGTGTAAATTATCGATAGTCCATATCTCAGAAACTATAAGAGATAATGCAATTTGGCAACCGGCAATGTAATTAGCATGCCGAATATTACTTGGAATGTGAATTGGAACGAAATCGCCAATAGATAAGACCATTTTACAATTTGGGCCCAAGTTAGAAGCAGAGCCTAAGGTGTAAATTATCGATAGTCCATATCTCGGAAACTATAAGAGATAATGCAATTTGGCAACCGGCAATGTAATTAGCATGCCGAATATTACTTGGAAAGTGAATTGGAACGAAATCGCCAATAGATAAGACCATTTTACAATTTGGGCCCAAGTTAGAAGCAGAGCCTAAGGTGTAAATTATCGATAGTCCATATCTCGGAAACTATAAGAGATAATGCAATTTGGCAACCGGCAATGTAATTAGCATGCCGAATATTACTTGGAAAGTGAATTGGAACGAAATCGCCAATAGATAAGACCATTTTACAATTTGGGCCCAAGTTAGAAGCAGAGCCTAAGGTGTAAATTATCGACAGTCCATATCTCGGAAGCTATAAGAGATAATGCAATTTGGCAACCGGCAATGTAATTAGCATGCCGAATATTACTTGGAATGTGAATTGGAACGAAATCGCCAATAGGTAAGACCATTTTACAATTTGGGCCCAAGTTAGAAGCAGAGCCTAAGGTGTAAATTATCGATAGTCCATATCTCGGAAACTATAAGAGATAATGCAATTTGGCAACCGGCAATGTAATTAGCATGCCGAATACTACTTGGAATGTGAATTGGAACGAAATCGCCAATAGATAAGACCATTTTACAATTTGGGCCCAAGTTAGAAGCAGAGCCTAAGGTGTAAATTATCGATAGTCCATATCTCGGAAACTATAAGAGATAATGCAATTTGGCAACCGGCAATGTAATTAGCATGCCGAATATTACTTGGAATGTGAATTGGAACGAAATCGCCAATAGATAAGACGATTTTACAATTTGGGCCCAAGTTAGAAGCAGAGCCTAAGGTGTAAATTATCGATAGTCCATATCTCGGAAACTATAAGAGATAATGCAATTTGGCAACCGGCAATGTAATTAGCATGCCGAATATTACTTGGAATGTGAATTGGAACGAAATCGCCAACAGATAAGACCATTTTACAATTTGGGCCCAAGTTAGAAGCAGAGACTAAGGTGTAAATTATCGATAGTCCATATCTCGGAAACTATAAGAGATAATGCAATTTGGCAACCGGCAATGTAATTAGCATGCCGAATATTACTTGGAATGTGAATTGCAACGAAATCGCCAATAGATAAGACCATTTTACAATTTGGGCCCAAGTTAGAAGCAGAGCCTAAGATGTAAATAATCGATAGTCCATATCTCTGAAACTATAAGAGATAATGCAATTTGGCAACCGGCAATGTAATTAGCATGCCGAATATTACTTGGAATGTGAATTGGAACGAAATCGCCAATAGATAAGACCATTTTACAATTTGGGCCCAAGTTAGAAGCAGAGCCTAAGGTGTAAATTATCGATAGTCCATATCTCGGAAACTATAAGAGATAATGCAATTTGGCAACCGGCAATGTAATTAGCATGCCGAATATTACTTGGAATGTGAATTGGAACGAAATCGCCAATAGATAAGACGATTTTACAATTTGGGCCCAAGTTAAAAGCAGAGCCTAAGGTGTAAATTATCGATAGTCCATATCTCGGAAACTATAAGAGATAATGCAATTTGGCAACCGGCAATGTAATTAGCATGCCGGATATTACTTGGAATGTGAATTGGAACGAAATCGCCAATAGATAAGACCATTTTACAATTTGGGCCCAAGTTAGAAGCAGAGCCTAAGGTGTAAATTATCGATAGTCCATATCTCGGAAACTATAAGAGATAATGCAATTTGGCAACCGGCAATGTAATTAGCATGCCGAATATTACTTGGAAAGTGAATTGGAACGAAATCGCCAATAGATAAGACCATTTTACAATTTGGGCCCAAGTTAGAAGCAGAGCCTAAGGTGTAAATTATCGATAGTCCATATCTCGGAAACTATAAGAGATAATGCAATTTGGCAACCGGCAATGTAATTAGCATGCCGAATATTACTTGGAAAGTGAATTGGAACGAAATCGCCAATAGATAAGACCATTTTACAATTTGGGCCCAAGTTAGAAGCAGAGCCTAAGGTGTAAATTATCGACAGTCCATATCTCGGAAGCTATAAGAGATAATGCAATTTGGCAACCGGCAATGTAATTAGCATGCCGAATATTACTTGGAATGTGAATTGGAACGAAATCGCCAATAGGTAAGACCATTTTACAATTTGGGCCCAAGTTAGAAGCAGAGCCTAAGGTGTAAATTATCGATAGTCCATATCTCGGAAACTATAAGAGATAATGCAATTTGGCAACCGGCAATGTAATTAGCATGCCGAATACTACTTGGAATGTGAATTGGAACGAAATCGCCAATAGATAAGACCATTTTACAATTTGGGCCCAAGTTAGAAGCAGAGCCTAAGGTGTAAATTATCGATAGTCCATATCTCGGAAACTATAAGAGATAATGCAATTTGGCAACCGGCAATGTAATTAGCATGCCGAATATTACTTGGAATGTGAATTGGAACGAAATCGCCAATAGATAAGACGATTTTACAATTTGGGCCCAAGTTAGAAGCAGAGCCTAAGGTGTAAATTATCGATAGTCCATATCTCGGAAACTATAAGAGATAATGCAATTTGGCAACCGGCAATGTAATTAGCATGCCGAATATTACTTGGAATGTGAATTGGAACGAAATCGCCAACAGATAAGACCATTTTACAATTTGGGCCCAAGTTAGAAGCAGAGACTAAGGTGTAAATTATCGATAGTCCATATCTCGGAAACTATAAGAGATAATGCAATTTGGCAACCGGCAATGTAATTAGCATGCCGAATATTACTTGGAATGTGAATTGCAACGAAATCGCCAATAGATAAGACCATTTTACAATTTGGGCCCAAGTTAGAAGCAGAGCCTAAGATGTAAATAATCGATAGTCCATATCTCTGAAACTATAAGAGATAATGCAATTTGGCAACCGGCAATGTAATTAGCATGCCGAATATTACTTGGAATGTGAATTGGAACGAAATCGCCAATAGATAAGACCATTTTACAATTTGGGCCCAAGTTAGAAGCAGAGCCTAAGGTGTAAATTATCGATAGTCCATATCTCGGAAACTATAAGAGATAATGCAATTTGGCAACCGGCAATGTAATTAGCATGCCGAATATTACTTGGAATGTGAATTGGAACGAAATCGCCAATAGATAAGACGATTTTACAATTTGGGCCCAAGTTAAAAGCAGAGCCTAAGGTGTAAATTATCGATAGTCCATATCTCGGAAACTATAAGAGATAATGCAATTTGGCAACCGGCAATGTAATTAGCATGCCGGATATTACTTGGAATGTGAATTGGAACGAAATCGCCAATAGATAAGACCATTTTACAATTTGGGCCCAAGTTAGAAGCAGAGCCTAAGGTGTAAATTATCGATAGTCCATATCTCGGAAACTATAAGAGATAATGCAATTCGGCAACCGGCAATGTAATTAGCATGCCGAATATTACTTGGAATGTGAATTGGAACGAAATCTCCAATAGAGAAGACCATTTTACAATTTGGGCCCAAGTTAGAAGCAGAGCCTAAGGTATAAATTATCGATAGTCTATATCTCGGAAACTATAAGAGATAATGCAATTTGGCAACCGGCAATGTAATTAGCATGCCGAATATTACGTGGAATGTGAATTGGAACGAAATCGCCAATAGATAAGACCATTTTACAATTTGGGCCCAATTTAGAAGCAGAGCCTAAGGTGTAAATTATCGATAGTCCATATCTCGGAAACTATAAGAGATAATGCAATTTGGCAACCGGCAATGTAATTAGCATGCCGAATATTACTTGGAATGTGAATTGGAACGAAATCGCCAATAGATAAGACCATTTTACAATTTGGGCCCAAGTTAGAAGCAGAGCCTAAGGTGTAAATTATCGATAGTCCATATCTCGGAAACTATAAGAGATAATGCAATTTGGCAACCGGCAATGTAATTAGCATGCCGAATATTACATGGAATGTGAATTGGAACGAAATCGCCAATAGGTAAGACCATTTTACAATTTGGGCCCAAGTTAGAAGCAGAGCCTAAGGTGTAAATTATCGATAGTCCATATCTCGGAAACTATAAGAGATAATGCAATTTGGCAACCGGCAATGTAATTAGCATGCCGAATATTACTTGGAATGTGAATTGGAACGAAATCGCCAATAGATAAGACGATTTTACAATTTGGGCCCAAGTTAGAAGCAGAGCCTAAGGTGTAAATTATCGATAGTCCATATCTCGGAAACTATAAGAGATAATGCAATTTGGCAACCGGCAATGTAATTAGCATGCCGAATATTACTTGGAATGTGAATTGGAACGAAATCGCCAATAGATAAGACCATTTTACAATTTGGGCCCAAGTTAGAAGCAGAGCCTAAGGTGTAAATTATCGATAGTCCATATCTAGGAAACTATAAGAGATAATGCAATTTGGCAACCGGCAATGTAATTAGCATGCCGAATATTACTTGGAATGTGAATTGGAACGAAATCGCCAATAGATAAGACCATTTTACAATTTGGGCCCAAGTTAGAAGCAGAGCCTAAGGTGTAAATTATCGATAGTCCATATCTCGGAAACTATAAGAGATAATGCAATTTGGCAACCGGCAATGTAATTAGCATGCCGAATATTACTTGGAATGTGAATTGGAACGAAATCGGCAATAGATAAGACCATTTTACAATTTGGGCCCAAGTTAGAAGCAGAGCCTAAGGTGTAAATTATCGATAGTCCATATCTCGGAAACTATAAGAGATAATGCAATTTGGCAACCGGCAATGTAATTAGCATGCCGAATATTATTTGGAATGTGAATTGGAACGAAATCGCCAATAGATAAGACCATTTTACAATTTGGGCCCAAGTTAGAAGCAGAGCCTAAGGTGTAAATTATCGATAGTCCATATCTCGGAAACTATAAGAGATAATGCAATTTGGCAACCGGCAATGTAATTAGCATGCCGAATATTACTTAGAATGTGAATTGGAACGAAATCGCCAATAGGTAAGACCATTTTACAATTTGGGCCCAAGTTAGAAGCAGAGCCTAAGGTGTAAATTACCGATAGTCCATATCTCGGAAACTATAAGAGATAATTCAATTTGGCAACCGGCAATGTAATTAGCATGCCGGATATTACTTGGAATGTGAATTGGAACGAAATCGCCAATAGATAAGACCATTTTACAATTTGGGCCCAAGTTAGAAGCAGAGCCTAAGGTGTAAATTACCGATAGTCCATATCTCGGAAACTATAAGAGATAATGCAATTTGGCAAGCGGCAATGTAATTAGCATGCCGAATATTACTTGGAATGTGAATTGGAACGAAATCGCCAATAGAGAAGACCATTTTACAATTTGGGCCCAAGTTAGAAGCAGAGCCTAAGGTGTAAATTATCGATAGTCCATATCCCGGAAACTATAAGAGATAATGGAATTTGGCAACCGGCAATGTAATTAGCATGCCGAATATTACTTGGAATGTGAATTGGAACGAAATCGCCAATAGATAAGACCATTTTACAATTTGGGCCCAAGTTAGAAGCAGAGCCTAAGGTGTAAATTATCGATAGTCCATATCTCGGAAACTATAAGAGATAATGCAATTTGGCAACCGGCAATGTAATTAGCATGCCGAATATTACTTGGAATGTGAATTGGAACGAAATCGCCAATAGATAAGACCATTTTACAATTTGGGCCCAAGTTAGAATCAGAGCCTAAGGTGTAAATTATCGATAGTCCATATCTCGGAAACTATAAGAGATAATGCAATTTGGCAACCGGCAATATAATTAGCATGCCGAATATTACTTGGAATGTGAATTGGAACGAAATCGCCAATAGATAAGACCATTTTACAATTTGGGCCCAAGTTAGAAGCAGAGCCTAAGGTGTAAATTATTGATAGTCCATATCTCGGAAACTACAAGAGATAATGCAATTTCGCAACCGGCAATGTAATTAGCATGCCGAATATTACTTGGAGTGTGAATTGGAACGAAATCGCCAATAGATAAGACCATTTTACAATTTGGGCCAAAGTTAGAAGCAGAGCCTAAGGTGTAAATTATCGATAGTCCATATCTCGGAAACTATAAGAGATAATGCAATTTGGCAACCGGCAATGTAATTAGCATGCCGAATATTACTTGGAATGTGAATTGGAACGAAATCCCCAATAGATAAGACCATTTTACAATTTGGGCCCAAGTTAGAAGCAGAGCCTAAGGTGTAAATTATCGATAGTCCATATCTCGGAAACTATAAGAGATAATGCAATTTGGCAACCGGCAATGTAATTAGCATGCCGAATATTACTTGGAATGTGAATTGGAACGAAATCGCCAATAGATAAGACGATTTTACAATTTGGGCCCAAGTTAGAAGCAGAGCCTAAGGTGTAAATTATCGATAGTCCATATCTCGGAAACTATAAGAGATAATGCAATTTGGCAACCGGCAATGTAATTAGCATGCCGAATATTACTTGGAATGTGAATTGGAACGAAATCGCCAACAGATAAGACCATTTTACAATTTGGGCCCAAGTTAGAAGCAGAGACTAAGGTGTAAATTATCGATAGTCCATATCTCGGAAACTATAAGAGATAATGCAATTTGGCAACCGGCAATGTAATTAGCATGCCGAATATTACTTGGAATGTGAATTGGAACGAAATCGCCAATAGATAAGACCATTTTACAATTTGGGCCCAAGTTAGAAACAGAGCCTAAGGTGTAAATTATCGATAGTCCATATCTCGGAAACTATAAGAGATAATGCAATTTGGCAACCGGCAATGTAATTAGCATGCCGAATATTACTTGGAATGTGAATTGGAACGAAATCGCCAATAGAGAAGACCATTTTACAATTTGGGCCCAAGTTAGAAGCAGAGCCTAAGGTGTAAATTATCGATAGTCCATATCCCGGAAACTATAAGAGATAATGGAATTTGGCAACCGACAATGTAATTAGCATGCCGAATATTACTTGGAATGTGAATTGGAACGAAATCGCCAATAGATAAGACCATTTTACAATTTGGGCCCAAGTTAGAAGCAGAGCCTAAGGTGTAAATTATTGATAGTCCATATCTCGGAAACTATAAGAGATAATGCAATTTGGCAACCGGCAATGTAATTAGCATGCCGAATATTACTTGGAATGTGAATTGGAACGAAATCGCCAATAGATAAGACCATTTTACAATTTGGGCCCAAGTTAGAATCAGAGCCTAAGGTGTAAATTATCGATAGTCCATATCTCGGAAACTATAAGAGATAATGCAATTTGGCAACCGGCAATGTAATTAGCATGCCGAATATTACTTGGAATGTGAATTGGAACGAAATCGCCAATAGATAAGACCATTTTACAATTTGGGCCCAAGTTAGAAGCAGAGCCTAAGGTGTAAATTATTGATAGTCCATATCTCGGAAACTATAAGAGATAATGCAATTTGGCAACCGGCAATGTAATTAGCATGCCGAATATTACTTGGAATGTGAATTGGAACGAAATCCCCAATAGATAAGACCATTTTACAATTTGGGCCCAAGTTAGAAGCAGAGCCTAAGGTGTAAATTATCGATAGTCCATATCTCGGAAACTATAAGAGATAATGCAATTTGGCAACCGGCAATGTAATTAGCATGCCGAATATTACTTGGAATGTGAATTGGAACGAAATCGCCAATAGATAAGACGATTTTACAATTTGGGCCCAAGTTAGAAGCAGAGCCTAAGGTGTAAATTATCGATAGTCCATATCTCGGAAACTATAAGAGATAATGCAATTTGGCAACCGGCAATGTAATTAGCATGCCGAATATTATTTGGAATGTGAATTGGAACGAAATCGCCAACAGATAAGACCATTTTACAATTTGGGCCCAAGTTAGAAGCAGAGACTAAGGTGTAAATTATCGATAGTCCATATTTCGGAAACTATAAGAGATAATGCAATTTGGCAACCGGCAATGTAATTAGCATGCCGAATATTACTTGGAATGTGAATTGCAACGAAATCGCCAATAGATAAGACCATTTTACAATTTGGGCCCAAGTTAGAAGCAGAGCCTAAGATGTAAATAATCGATAGTCCATATCTCTGAAACTATAAGAGATAATGCAATTTGGCAACCGGCAATGTAATTAGCATGCCGAATATTACTTGGAATGTGAATAGGAACGAAATCGCCAATAGATAAGACCATTTTACAATTTGGGCCCAAGTTAGAAGCAGAGCCTAAGGTGTAAATTATCGATAGTCCATATCTCGGAAACTATAAGAGATAATGCAATTTGGCAACCGGCAATGTAATTAGCATGCCGAATATTACTTGGAATGTGAATTGGAATGAAATCGCCAATAGATAAGACCATTTTACAATTTGGGCCCAAGTTAGAAGCAGAGCCTAAGGTGTAAATTATCGATAGTCCATATCTCGGAAACTATAAGAGATAATGCAATTTGGCAACCGGCAATGTAATTAGCATGCCGAATATTACTTGGAATGTGAATTGGAACGAAATCGGCAATAGATAAGACCATTTTACAATTTGGGCCCAAGTTAGAAGCAGAGCCTAAGGTGTAAATTATCGATAGTCCATATCTCGGAAACTATAAGAGATAATGCAATTTGGCAACCGGCAATGTAATTAGCATGCCGAATATTACTTGGAATGTGAATTGGAACGAAATCGCCAATAGATCAGACGATTTTACAATTTGGGCCCAAGTTAGAAGCAGAGCCTAAGGTGTAAATTATCGATAGTCCATATCTCGGAAACTATAAGAGGTAATGCAATTTGGCAACCGGCAATGTAATTAGCATGCCGAATATTACTTGGAATGTGAATTGGAACGAAATCGCCAATAGATAAGACCATTTTACAATTTGGGCCCAAGTTAGAAACAGAGCCTAAGGTGTAAATTATCGATAGTCCATATCTCGGAAACTATAAGAGATAATGCAATTTGGCAACCGGCAATGTAATTAGCATGCCGAATATTACTTGGAATGTGAATTGGAACGAAATCGCCAATAGAGAAGACCATTTTACAATTTGGGCCCAAGTTAGAAGCAGAGCCTAAGGTGTAAATTATCGATAGTCCATATCTCGGAAACTATAAGAGATAATGCAATTTGGCAACCGGCAATGTAATTAGCATGCCGAATATTACTTGGAATGTGAATTGGAACGAATTCGCCAATAGATAAGACCATTTTACAATTTGGGCCCAAGTTAGAAGCAGAGCCTAAGGTGTAAATTATCGATAGTCCATATCTCGGAAACTATAAGAGATAATGCAATTTGGCAACCGGCAGTGTAATTAGCATGCCGAATATTACATGGAATGTGAATTGGAACGAAATCGCCAATAGGTAAGACCATTTTACAATTTGGGCCCAAGTTAGAAGCAGAGCCTAAGGTGTAAATTATCGATAGTCCATATCTCGGAAACTATAAGAGATAATTCAATTTGGCCACCGGCAATGTAATTAGCATGCCGAATATTACTTGGAATGTGAATTGGAACGAAATCGCCAATAGATAAGACCATTTTACAATTTGGGCCCAAGTTAGAAGCAGAGCCTAAGGTGTAAATTATCGATAGTCCATATCTCGGAAACTATAAGAGATAATGCAATTTGGCAACCGGCAATGTAATTAGCATGCCGAATATTACTTGGAATGTGAATTGGAACGAAATCGCCAATAGATAAGGCCATTTTACAATTTGGGCCCAAGTTAGAAGCAGAGCCTAAGGTGTATATTATCGATAGTCCATATCTCGGAAACTATAAGAGATAATGCAATTTGGCAACCGGCAATGTAATTAGCATGCCGAATATTACTTGGAATGTGAATTGGAACGAAATCGCCAATAGATAAGACCATTTTACAATTTGGGCCCAAGTTAGAAGCAGAGCCTAAGGTGTAAATTATCGATAGTCCATATCTCGGAAACTAAAATAGATAATGCAATTTGGCAACCGGCAATGTAATTAGCATGCCGAATATTACTTGGAATGTGAATTGGAACGAAATCGCCAATAGATAAGACCATTTTACAATTTGGGCCCAAGTTAGAAGCAGAGCCTAAGGTGTAAATTATCGATAGTCCATATCTCGGAAACTATAAGAGATAATGCAATTTCGCAACCGGCAATGTAATTAGCATGCCGAATATTACTTGGAATGTGAATTGGGACGAAATCGCCAATAGATAAGACCATTTTACAATTTGGGCCCAAGTTAGAAGCAGAGCCTAAGGTGTAAATTATCGATAGTCCATATCTCGGAAACTATAAGAGATAATGCAATTTGGCAACCGGCAATGTAATTAGCATGCCGAATACTACTTGGAATGTGAATTGGAACGAAATCGCCAATAGATAAGACCATTTTACAATTTGGGCCCAAGTTAGAAGCAGAGCCTAAGGTGTAAATTATCGATAGTCCATATCTCGGAAACTATAAGAGATAATGCAATTTGGCAACCGGCAATGTAATTAGCATGCCGAATATTACTTGGAATGTGAATTGGAACGAAATCGCCAATAGATAAGACGATTTTACAATTTGGGCCCAAGTTAGAAGCAGAGCCTAAGGTGTAAATTATCGATAGTCCATATCTCGGAAACTATAAGAGATAATGCAATTTGGCAACCGGCAATGTAATTAGCATGCCGAATATTACTTGGAATGTGAATTGGAACGAAATCGCCAATAGATAAGACCATTTTACAATTTGGGCCCAAGTTAGAAGCAGAGCCTAAGGTGTAAATTATCGATAGTCCATATCTAGGAAACTATAAGAGATAATGCAATTTGGCAACCGGCAATGTAATTAGCATGCCGAATATTACTTGGAATGTGAATTGGAACGAAATCGCCAATAGATAAGACCATTTTACAATTTGGGCCCAAGTTAGAAGCAGAGCCTAAGGTGTAAATTATCGATAGTCCATATCTCGGAAACTATAAGAGATAATGCAATTTGGCAACCGGCAATGTAATTAGCATGCCGAATATTACTTGGAATGTGAATTGGAACGAAATCGGCAATAGATAAGACCATTTTACAATTTGGGCCCAAGTTAGAAGCAGAGCCTAAGGTGTAAATTATCGATAGTCCATATCTCGGAAACTATAAGAGATAATGCAATTTGGCAACCGGCAATGTAATTAGCATGCCGAATATTACTTGGAATGTGAATTGGAACGAAATCGCCAATAGATAAGACCATTTTACAATTTGGGCCCAAGTTAGAAGCAGAGCCTAAGGTGTAAATTATCGATAGTCCATATCTCGGAAACTATAAGAGATAATGCAATTTCGCAACCGGCAATGTAATTAGCATGCCGAATATTACTTGGAATGTGAATTGGGACGAAATCGCCAATAGATAAGACCATTTTACAATTTGGGCCCAAGTTAGAAGCAGAGCCTAAGGTGTAAATTATCGATAGTCCATATCTCGGAAACTATAAGAGATAATGCAATTTGGCAACCGGCAATGTAATTAGCATGCCGAATACTACTTGGAATGTGAATTGGAACGAAATCGCCAATAGATAAGACCATTTTACAATTTGGGCCCAAGTTAGAAGCAGAGCCTAAGGTGTAAATTATCGATAGTCCATATCTCGGAAACTATAAGAGATAATGCAATTTGGCAACCGGCAATGTAATTAGCATGCCGAATATTACTTGGAATGTGAATTGGAACGAAATCGCCAATAGATAAGACGATTTTACAATTTGGGCCCTAGTTAGAAGCAGAGCCTAAGGTGTAAATTATCGATAGTCCATATCTCGGAAACTATAAGAGATAATGCAATTTGGCAACCGGCAATGTAATTAGCATGCCGAATACTACTTGGAATGTGAATTGGAACGAAATCGCCAATAGATAAGACCATTTTACCATTTGGGCCCAAGTTAGAAGCAGAGCCTAAGGTGTAAATTATCGATAGTCCATATCTAGGAAACTATAAGAGATAATGCAATTTGGCAACCGGCAATGTAATTAGCATGCCGAATATTACTTGGAATGTGAATTGGAACGAAATCGCCAATAGAGAAGACCATTTTACAATTTGGGCCCAAGTTAGAAGCAGAGCCTAAGGTGTAAATTATCGATAGTCCATATCCCGGAAACTATAAGAGATAATGCAATTTGGCAACCGGCAATGTAATTAGCATGCCGAATATTACTTGGAATGTGAATTGGAACGAAATCGCCAATAGATAAGACCATTTTACAATTTGGGCCCAAGTTAGAAGCAGAGCCTAAGGTGTAAATTATCGATAGTCCATATCTAGGAAACTATAAGAGATAATGCAATTTGGCAACCGGCAATGTAATTAGCATGCCGAATATTACTTGGAATGTGAATTGGAACGAAATCGCCAATAGATAAGACGATTTTACAATTTGGGCCCAAGTTAGAAGCAGAGCCTAAGGTGTAAATTATCGATAGTCCATATCTCGGAAACTATAAGAGATAATGCAATTTGGCAACCGGCAATGTAATTAGCATGCCGAATATTACTTGGAATGTGAATTGGAACGAAATCGCCAATAGATAAGACCATTTTACAATTTGGGCCCAAGTTAGAAGCAGAGCCTAAGGTGTAAATTATCGATAGTCCATATCTAGGAAACTATAAGAGATAATGCAATTTGGCAACCGGCAATGTAATTAGCATGCCGAATATTACTTGGAATGTGAATTGGAACGAAATCGCCAATAGATAAGACCATTTTACAATTTGGGCCCAAGTTAGAAGCAGAGCCTAAGGTGTAAATTATCGATAGTCCATATCTCGGAAACTATAAGAGATAATGCAATTTGGCAACCGGCAATGTAATTAGCATGCCGAATATTACTTGGAATGTGAATTGGAACGAAATCGGCAATAGATAAGACCATTTTACAATTTGGGCCCAAGTTAGAAGCAGAGCCTAAGGTGTAAATTATCGATAGTCCATATCTCGGAAACTATAAGAGATAATGCAATTTGGCAACCGGCAATGTAATTAGCATGCCGAATATTACTTGGAATGTGAATTGGAACGAAATCGCCAATAGATAAGACCATTTTACAATTTGGGCCCAAGTTAGAAGCAGAGCCTAACTTGTAAATTATCGATAGTCCATATCTCGGAAACTATAAGAGATAATGCAATTTGGCAACCGGCAATGTAATTAGCATGCCGAATATTACTTGGAATGTGAATTGGAACGAAATCGCCAATAGGTAAGACCATTTTACAATTTGGGCCCAAGTTAGAAGCAGAGCCTAAGGTGTAAATTATCGATAGTCCATATCTCGGAAACTATAAGAGATAATTCAATTTGGCAACCGGCAATGTAATTAGCATGCCGGATATTACTTGGAATGTGAATTGGAACGAAATCGCCAATAGATAAGACGATTTTACAATTTGGGCCCAAGTTAGAAGCAGAGCCTAAGGTGTAAATTATCGATAGTCCATATCTCGGAAACTATAAGAGATAATGCAAATTGGCAACCGGCAATGTAATTAGCATGCCGAATATTACTTGGAATGTGAATTGGAACGAAATCGCCAATAGATAAGACCATTTTACAATTTGGGCCCAAGTTAGAAACAGAGCCTAAGGTGTAAATTATCGATAGTCCATATCTCGGAAACTATAAGAGATAATGCAATTTGGCAACCGGCAATGTAATTAGCATGCCGAATATTACTTGGAATGTGAATTGGAACGAAATCGCCAATAGAGAAGACCATTTTACAATTTGGGCCCAAGTTAGAAGCAGAGCCTAAGGTGTAAATTATCGATAGTCCATATCCCAGAAACTATAAGAGATAATGCAATTTGGCAACCGGCAATGTAATTAGCATGCCGAATATTACTTGGAATGTGAATTGGAACGAAATCGCCAATAGATAAGACCATTTTACAATTTGGGCCCAAGTTAGAAGCAGAGCCTAAGGTGTAAATTATCGATAGTCCATATCTCGGAAACTATAAGAGATAATGCAATTTGGCAACCGGCAATGTAATTAGCATGCCGAATATTACTTGGAATGTGAATTGGAACGAAATCGCCAATAGATAAGACCATTTTACAATTTGGGCCCAAGTTAGAAGCAGAGCCTAACTTGTAAATTATCGATAGTCCATATCTCGGAAACTATAAGAGATAATGCAATTTGGCAACCGGCAATGTAATTAGCATGCCGAATATTACTTGGAATGTGAATTGGAACGAAATCGCCAATAGATAAGGCCATTTTACAATTTGGGCCCAAGTTAGAAGCAGAGCCTAAGGTGTATATTATCGATAGTCCATATCTCGGAAACTATAAGAGATAATGCAATTTGGCAACCGGCAATGTAATTAGCATGCCGAATATTACTTGGAATGTGAATTGGAACGAAATCGCCAATAGATAAGACCATTTTACAATTTGGGCCCAAGTTAGAAGCAGAGCCTAAGGTGTAAATTATCGATAGTCCATATCTCGGAAACTAAAATAGATAATGCAATTTGGCAACCGGCAATGTAATTAGCATGCCGAATATTACTTGGAATGTGAATTGGAACGAAATCGCCAATAGATAAGACCATTTTACAATTTGGGCCCAAGTTAGAAGCAGAGCCTAAGGTGTAAATTATCGATAGTCCATATCTCGGAAACTATAAGAGATAATGCAATTTCGCAACCGGCAATGTAATTAGCATGCCGAATATTACTTGGAATGTGAATTGGGACGAAATCGCCAATAGATAAGACCATTTTACAATTTGGGCCCAAGTTAGAAGCAGAGCCTAAGGTGTAAATTATCGATAGTCCATATCTCGGAAACTATAAGAGATAATGCAATTTGGCAACCGGCAATGTAATTAGCATGCCGAATACTACTTGGAATGTGAATTGGAACGAAATCGCCAATAGATAAGACCATTTTACAATTTGGGCCCAAGTTAGAAGCAGAGCCTAAGGTGTAAATTATCGATAGTCCATATCTCGGAAACTATAAGAGATAATGCAATTTGGCAACCGGCAATGTAATTAGCATGCCGAATATTACTTGGAATGTGAATTGGAACGAAATCGCCAATAGATAAGACGATTTTACAATTTGGGCCCAAGTTAGAAGCAGAGCCTAAGGTGTAAATTATCGATAGTCCATATCTCGGAAACTATAAGAGATAATGCAATTTGGCAACCGGCAATGTAATTAGCATGCCGAATACTACTTGGAATGTGAATTGGAACGAAATCGCCAATAGATAAGACCATTTTACCATTTGGGCCCAAGTTAGAAGCAGAGCCTAAGGTGTAAATTATCGATAGTCCATATCTAGGAAACTATAAGAGATAATGCAATTTGGCAACCGGCAATGTAATTAGCATGCCGAATATTACTTGGAATGTGAATTGGAACGAAATCGCCAATAGAGAAGACCATTTTACAATTTGGGCCCAAGTTAGAAGCAGAGCCTAAGGTGTAAATTATCGATAGTCCATATCCCGGAAACTATAAGAGATAATGCAATTTGGCAACCGGCAATGTAATTAGCATGCCGAATATTACTTGGAATGTGAATTGGAACGAAATCGCCAATAGGTAAGACCATTTTACAATTTGGGCCCAAGTTAGAAGCAGAGCCTAAGGTGTAAATTATCGATAGTCCATATCTCGGAAACTATAAGAGATAATTCAATTTGGCAACCGGCAATGTAATTAGCATGCCGGATATTACTTGGAATGTGAATTGGAACGAAATCGCCAATAGATAAGACCATTTTACAATTTGGGCCCAAGTTAGAAGCAGAGCCTAAGGTGTAAATTACCGATAGTCCATATCTCGGAAACTATAAGAGATAATGCAATTTGGCAAGCGGCAATGTAATTAGCATGCCGAATATTACTTGGAATGTGAATTGGAACGAAATCGCCAATAGAGAAGACCATTTTACAATTTGGGCCCAAGTTAGAAGCAGAGCCTAAGGTGTAAATTATCGATAGTCCATATCCCGGAAACTATAAGAGATAATGGAATTTGGCAACCGGCAATGTAATTAGCATGCCGAATATTACTTGGAATGTGAATTGGAACGAAATCGCCAATAGATAAGACCATTTTACAATTTGGGCCCAAGTTAGAAGCAGAGCCTAAGGTGTAAATTATCGATAGTCCATATCTCGGAAACTATAAGAGATAATGCAATTTGGCAACCGGCAATGTAATTAGCATGCCGAATATTACTTGGAATGTGAATTGGAACGAAATCGCCAATAGATAAGACCATTTTACAATTTGGGCCCAAGTTAGAATCAGAGCCTAAGGTGTAAATTATCGATAGTCCATATCTCGGAAACTATAAGAGATAATGCAATTTGGCAACCGGCAATATAATTAGCATGCCGAATATTACTTGGAATGTGAATTGGAACGAAATCGCCAATAGATAAGACCATTTTACAATTTGGGCCCAAGTTAGAAGCAGAGCCTAAGGTGTAAATTATTGATAGTCCATATCTCGGAAACTATAAGAGATAATGCAATTTCGCAACCGGCAATGTAATTAGCATGCCGAATATTACTAGGAGTGTGAATTGGAACGAAATCGCCAATAGATAAGACCATTTTACAATTTGGGCCAAAGTTAGAAGCAGAGCCTAAGGTGTAAATTATCGATAGTCCATATCTCGGAAACTATAAGAGATAATGCAATTTGGCAACCGGCAATGTAATTAGCATGCCGAATATTACTTGGAATGTGAATTGGAACGAAATCCCCAATAGATAAGACCATTTTACAATTTGGGCCCAAGTTAGAAGCAGAGCCTAAGGTGTAAATTATCGATAGTCCATATCTCGGAAACTATAAGAGATAATGCAATTTGGCAACCGGCAATGTAATTAGCATGCCGAATATTACTTGGAATGTGAATTGGAACGAAATCGCCAATAGATAAGACGATTTTACAATTTGGGCCCAAGTTAGAAGCAGAGCCTAAGGTGTAAATTATCGATAGTCCATATCTCGGAAACTATAAGAGATAATGCAATTTGGCAACCGGCAATGTAATTAGCATGCCGAATATTACTTGGAATGTGAATTGGAACGAAATCGCCAACAGATAAGACCATTTTACAATTTGGGCCCAAGTTAGAAGCAGAGACTAAGGTGTAAATTATCGATAGTCCATATCTCGGAAACTATAAGAGATAATGCAATTTGGCAACCGGCAATGTAATTAGCATGCCGAATATTACTTGGAATGTGAATTGGAACGAAATCGCCAATAGATAAGACCATTTTACAATTTGGGCCCAGGTTAGAAACAGAGCCTAAGGTGTAAATTATCGATGGACGAACCAGTCCATATCTCGGAAACTATAAGAGATAATGCAATTTGGCAACCGGCAATGTAATTAGCATGCCGAATATTACTTGGAATGTGAATTGGAACGAAATCGCCAATAGAGAAGACCATTTTACAATTTGGGCCCAAGTTAGAAGCAGAGCCTAAGGTGTAAATTATCGATAGTCCATATCCCGGAAACTATAAGAGATAATGGAATTTGGCAACCGGCAATGTAATTAGCATGCCGAATATTACTTGGAATGTGAATTGGAACGAAATCGCCAATAGATAAGACCATTTTACAATTTGGGCCCAAGTTAGAAGCAGAGCCTAAGGTGTAAATTATCGATAGTCCATATCTCGGAAACTATAAGAGATAATGCAATTTGGCAACCGGCAATGTAATTAGCATGCCGAATATTACTTGGAATGTGAATTGGAACGAAATCGCCAATAGATAAGACCATTTTACAATTTGGGCCCAAGTTAGAATCAGAGCCTAAGGTGTAAATTATCGATAGTCCATATCTCGGAAACTATAAGAGATAATGCAATTTGGCAACCGGCAATGTAATTAGCATGCCGAATATTACTTGGAATGTGAATTGGAACGAAATCGCCAATAGATAAGACCATTTTACAATTTGGGCCCAAGTTAGAAGCAGAGCCTAAGGTGTAAATTATTGATAGTCCATATCTCGGAAACTATAAGAGATAATGCAATTTCGCAACCGGCAATGTAATTAGCATGCCGAATATTACTTGGAGTGTGAATTGGAACGAAATCGCCAATAGATAAGACCATTTTACAATTTGGGCCAAAGTTAGAAGCAGAGCCTAAGGTGTAAATTATCGATAGTCCATATCTCGGAAACTATAAGAGATAATGCAATTTGGCAACCGGCAATGTAATTAGCATGCCGAATATTACTTGGAATGTGAATTGGAACGAAATCCCCAATAGATAAGACCATTTTACAATTTGGGCCCAAGTTAGAAGCAGAGCCTAAGGTGTAAATTATCGATAGTCCATATCTCGGAAACTATAAGAGATAATGCAATTTGGCAACCGGCAATGTAATTAGCATGCCGAATATTACTTGGAATGTGAATTGGAACGAAATCGCCAATAGATAAGACGATTTTACAATTTGGGCCCAAGTTAGAAGCAGAGCCTAAGGTGTAAATTATCGATAGTCCATATCTCGGAAACTATAAGAGATAATGCAATTTGGCAACCGGCAATGTAATTAGCATGCCGAATATTATTTGGAATGTGAATTGGAACGTAATCGCCAACAGATAAGACCATTTTACAATTTGGGCCCAAGTTAGAAGCAGAGACTAAGGTGTAAATTATCGATAGTCCATATCTCGGAAACTATAAGAGATAATGCAATTTGGCAACCGGCAATGTAATTAGCATGCCGAATATTACTTGGAATGTGAATTGGAACGAAATCGCCAATAGATAAGACCATTTTACAATTTGGGCCCAAGTTAGAAGCAGAGCCTAAGGTGTAAATTATCGATAGTCCATATCTCGGAAACTATAAGAGATAATGCAATTTGGCAACCGGCAATGTAATTAGCATGCCGAATATTACTTGGAATGTGAATTGGAATGAAATCGCCAATAGATAAGACCATTTTACAATTTGGGCCCAAGTTAGAAGCAGAGCCTAAGGTGTAAATTATCGATAGTCCATATCTCGGAAACTATAAGAGATAATGCAATTTGGCAACCGGCAATGTAATTAGCATGCCGAATATTACTTGGAATGTGAATTGGAACGAAATCGGCAATAGATAAGACCATTTTACAATTTGGGCCCAAGTTAGAAGCAGAGCCTAAGGTGTAAATTATCGATAGTCCATATCTCGGAAACTATAAGAGATAATGCAATTTGGCAACCGGCAATGTAATTAGCATGCCGAATATTACTTGGAATATGAATTGGAACGAAATCGCCAATAGATCAGACGATTTTACAATTTGGGCCCAAGTTAGAAGCAGAGCCTAAGGTGTAAATTATCGATAGTCCATATCTCGGAAACTATAAGAGGTAATGCAATTTGGCAACCGGCAATGTAATTAGCATGCCGAATATTACTTGGAATGTGAATTGGAACGAAATCGCCAATAGATAAGACCATTTTACAATTTGGGCCCAAGTTAGAAACAGAGCCTAAGGTGTAAATTATCGATAGTCCATATCTCGGAAACTATAAGAGATAATGCAATTTGGCAACCGGCAATGTAATTAGCATGCCGAATATTACTTGGAATGTGAATTGGAACGAAATCGCCAATAGAGAAGACCATTTTACAATTTGGGCCCAAGTTAGAAGCAGAGCCTAAGGTGTAAATTATCGATAGTCCATATCTCGGAAACTATAAGAGATAATGCAATTTGGCAACCGGCAATGTAATTAGCATGCCGAATATTACTTGGAATGTGAATTGGAACGAATTCGCCAATAGATAAGACCATTTTACAATTTGGGCCCAAGTTAGAAGCAGAGCCTAAGGTGTAAATTATCGATAGTCCATATCTCGGAAACTATAAGAGATAATGCAATTTGGCAACCGGCAGTGTAATTAGCATGCCGAATATTACATGGAATGTGAATTGGAACGAAATCGCCAATAGGTAAGACCATTTTACAATTTGGGCCCAAGTTAGAAGCAGAGCCTAAGGTGTAAATTATCGATAGTCCATATCTCGGAAACTATAAGAGATAATTCAATTTGGCCACCGGCAATGTAATTAGCATGCCGAATATTACTTGGAATGTGAATTGGAACGAAATCGCCAATAGATAAGACCATTTTACAATTTGGGCCCAAGTTAGAAGCAGAGCCTAAGGTGTAAATTATCGATAGTCCATATCTCGGAAACTATAAGAGATAATGCAATTTGGCAACCGGCAATGTAATTAGCATGCCGAATATTACTTGGAATGTGAATTGGAACGAAATCGCCAATAGATAAGGCCATTTTACAATTTGGGCCCAAGTTAGAAGCAGAGCCTAAGGTGTATATTATCGATAGTCCATATCTCGGAAACTATAAGAGATAATGCAATTTGGCAACCGGCAATGTAATTAGCATGCCGAATATTACTTGGAATGTGAATTGGAACGAAATCGCCAATAGATAAGACCATTTTACAATTTGGGCCCAAGTTAGAAGCAGAGCCTAAGGTGTAAATTATCGATAGTCCATATCTCGGAAACTAAAATAGATAATGCAATTTGGCAACCGGCAATGTAATTAGCATGCCGAATATTACTTGGAATGTGAATTGGAACGAAATCGCCAATAGATAAGACCATTTTACAATTTGGGCCCAAGTTAGAAGCAGAGCCTAAGGTGTAAATTATCGATAGTCCATATCTCGGAAACTATAAGAGATAATGCAATTTCGCAACCGGCAATGTAATTAGCATGCCGAATATTACTTGGAATGTGAATTGGGACGAAATCGCCAATAGATAAGACCATTTTACAATTTGGGCCCAAGTTAGAAGCAGAGCCTAAGGTGTAAATTATCGATAGTCCATATCTCGGAAACTATAAGAGATAATGCAATTTGGCAACCGGCAATGTAATTAGCATGCCGAATACTACTTGGAATGTGAATTGGAACGAAATCGCCAATAGATAAGACCATTTTACAATTTGGGCCCAAGTTAGAAGCAGAGCCTAAGGTGTAAATTATCGATAGTCCATATCTCGGAAACTATAAGAGATAATGCAATTTGGCAACCGGCAATGTAATTAGCATGCCGAATATTACTTGGAATGTGAATTGGAACGAAATCGCCAATAGATAAGACGATTTTACAATTTGGGCCCAAGTTAGAAGCAGAGCCTAAGGTGTAAATTATCGATAGTCCATATCTCGGAAACTATAAGAGATAATGCAATTTGGCAACCGGCAATGTAATTAGCATGCCGAATACTACTTGGAATGTGAATTGGAACGAAATCGCCAATAGATAAGACCATTTTACCATTTGGGCCCAAGTTAGAAGCAGAGCCTAAGGTGTAAATTATCGATAGTCCATATCTAGGAAACTATAAGAGATAATGCAATTTGGCAACCGGCAATGTAATTAGCATGCCGAATATTACTTGGAATGTGAATTGGAACGAAATCGCCAATAGAGAAGACCATTTTACAATTTGGGCCCAAGTTAGAAGCAGAGCCTAAGGTGTAAATTATCGATAGTCCATATCCCGGAGACTATAAGAGATAATGCAATTTGGCAACCGGCAATGTAATTAGCATGCCGAATATTACTTGGAATGTGAATTAGAACGAAATCGCCAATAGATAAGACCATTTTACAATTTGGGCCCAAGTTAGAAGCAGAGCCTAAGGTGTAAATTATCGATAGTCCATATCTAGGAAACTATAAGAGATAATGCAATTTGGCAACCGGCAATGTAATTAGCATGCCGAATATTACTTGGAATGTGAATTGGAACGAAATCGCCAATAGATAAGACGATTTTACAATTTGGGCCCAAGTTAGAAGCAGAGCCTAAGGTGTAAATTATCGATAGTCCATATCTCGGAAACTATAAGAGATAATGCAATTTGGCAACCGGCAATGTAATTAGCATGCCGAATATTACTTGGAATGTGAATTGGAACGAAATCGCCAATAGATAAGACCATTTTACAATTTGGGCCCAAGTTAGAAGCAGAGCCTAAGGTGTAAATTATCGATAGTCCATATCTAGGAAACTATAAGAGATAATGCAATTTGGCAACCGGCAATGTAATTAGCATGCCGAATATTACTTGGAATGTGAATTGGAACGAAATCGCCAATAGATAAGACCATTTTACAATTTGGGCCCAAGTTAGAAGCAGAGCCTAAGGTGTAAATTATCGATAGTCCATATCTCGGAAACTATAAGAGATAATGCAATTTGGCAACCGGCAATGTAATTAGCATGCCGAATATTACTTGGAATGTGAATTGGAACGAAATCGGCAATAGATAAGACCATTTTACAATTTGGGCCCAAGTTAGAAGCAGAGCCTAAGGTGTAAATTATCGATAGTCCATATCTCGGAAACTATAAGAGATAATGCAATTTGGCAACCGGCAATGTAATTAGCATGCCGAATATTACTTGGAATGTGAATTGGAACGAAATCGCCAATAGATAAGACCATTTTACAATTTGGGCCCAAGTTAGAAGCAGAGCCTAACTTGTAAATTATCGATAGTCCATATCTCGGAAACTATAAGAGATAATGCAATTTGGCAACCGGCAATGTAATTAGCATGCCGAATATTACTTGGAATGTGAATTGGAACGAAATCGCCAATAGGTAAGACCATTTTACAATTTGGGCCCAAGTTAGAAGCAGAGCCTAAGGTGTAAATTATCGATAGTCCATATCTCGGAAACTATAAGAGATAATTCAATTTGGCAACCGGCAATGTAATTAGCATGCCGGATATTACTTGGAATGTGAATTGGAACGAAATCGCCAATAGATAAGACGATTTTACAATTTGGGCCCAAGTTAGAAGCAGAGCCTAAGGTGTAAATTATCGATAGTCCATATCTCGGAAACTATAAGAGATAATGCAATTTGGCAACCGGCAATGTAATTAGCATGCCGAATATTACTTGGAATGTGAATTGGAACGAAATCGCCAATAGATAAGACCATTTTACAATTTGGGCCCAAGTTAGAAACAGAGCCTAAGGTGTAAATTATCGATAGTCCATATCTCGGAAACTATAAGAGATAATGCAATTTGGCAACCGGCAATGTAATTAGCATGCCGAATATTACTTGGAATGTGAATTGGAACGAAATCGCCAATAGAGAAGACCATTTTACAATTTGGGCCCAAGTTAGAAGCAGAGCCTAAGGTGTAAATTATCGATAGTCCATATCCCGGAAACTATAAGAGATAATGCAATTTGGCAACCGGCAATGTAATTAGCATGCCGAATATTACTTGGAATGTGAATTGGAACGAAATCGCCAATAGATAAGAACATTTTACAATTTGGGCCCAAGTTAGAAGCAGAGCCTAAGGTGTAAATTATCGATAGTCCATATCTCGGAAACTATAAGAGATAATGCAATTTGGCAACCGGCAATGTAATTAGCATGCCGAATATTACTTGGAATGTGAATTGGAACGAAATCGCCAATAGATAAGACCATTTTACAATTTGGGCCCAAGTTAGAAGCAGAGCCTAAGGTGTAAATTATCGATAGTCCATATATCGGAAACTATAAGAGATAATGCAATTTGGCAACCGGCAATGTAATTAGCATGCCGAATATTACTTGGAATGTGAATTGGAACGAAATCGCCAATAGATAAGACCATTTTACAATTTGGGCCCAAGTTAGAAGCAGAGCCTAAGGTGTAAATTATTGATAGTCCATATCTCGGAAACTATAAGAGATAATGCAATTTCGCAACCGGCAATGTAATTAGCATGCCGAATATTACTTGGAGTGTGAATTGGAACGAAATCGCCAATAGATAAAACCATTTTACAATTTGGGCCAAAGATCGATGGAGAACCTAAGGTGTAAATTATCGATAGTCCATATCTCGGAAACTATAAGAGATAATGCAACTTGGCAACCGGCAATGTAATTAGCATGCCGAATATTACTTGGAATGTGAATTGGAACGAAATCGCCAATAGATAAGACCATTTTACAATTTGGGCCCAAGTTAGAAGCAGAGCCTAAGGTGTAAATTATTGATAGTCCATATCTCGGAAACTATAAGAGATAATGCAATTTGGCAACCGGCAATGTAATTAGCATGCCGAATATTACTTGGAATGTGAATTGGAACGAAATCGCCAATAGATAAGACCATTTTACAATTTGGGCCCAAGTTAGAAGCAGAGCCTAAGGTGTAAATTATCGATAGTCCATATCTCGGAAACTATAAGAGATAATGCAATTTGGCAACCGGCAATGTAATTAGCATGCCGAATATTACTTGGAATGTGAATTAGAACGAAATCGCCAATAGATAAGACCATATTACAATTTGGGCCCAAGTTAGAAGCAGAGCCTAAGGTGTAAATTATCGATAGTCCATATCTCGGAAACTATAAGAGATAATGCAATTTGGCAACCGGCAATGTAATTAGCATGCCGAATATTACTTGGAATGTGAATTGGAACGAAATCGCCAATAGATAAGACCATTTAACAATTTGGGATCAAGTTAGAAGCAGAGCCTAAGGTGTAAATTATCGATAGTCCATATCTCGGAAACTATAAGAGATAATGCAATTTGGCAACCGGCAATGTAATTAGCATGCCGAATATTACTTGGAATGTGAATTGGAACGAAATCGCCAATAGATAAGACCATTTTACAATTTGGGCCCAAGTTAGAAGCAGAGCCTAAGGTGTAAATTATTGATAGTCCATATCTCGGAAACTATAAGAGATAATGCAATTTGGCAACCGGCAATGTAATTAGCATGCCGAATATTACTTGGAATGTGAATTGGAACGAAATCGCCAATAGATAAGACCATTTTACAATTTGGGCCCAAGTTAGAAGCAGAGCCTAAGGTGTAAATTATCGATAGTCCATATCTCGGAAACTATAAGAGATAATGCAATTTGGCAACCGGCAATGTAATTAGCATGCCGAATATTACTTGGAATGTGAATTGGAACGAAATCGCCAATAGATAAGACCATTTTACAATTTGGGCCCAAGTTAGAAGCAGAGCCTAAGATGTAAATAATCGATAGTCCATATCTCGGAAACTATAAGAGATAATGCAATTTGGCAACCGGCAATATAATTAGCATGCAGATTATTACTTGGAATGTGAATTGGAACGAAATCGCCAATAGATAAGACCATTTTACAATTTGGGCCCAAGTTAGAAGCATAGCCTAAGGTGTAAATTATCGATAGTCCATATCTCGGAAACTATAAGAGATAATGCAATTTGGCAACCGGCAAAGTAATTAGCATGCCGAATATTACTTGGAATGTGAATTGGAACGAAATCGCCAATAGATAAGACCATTTTACAATTTGGGCCCAAGTTAGAAGCAGAGCCTAAGGTGTAAATTATCGATAGTCCATATCTAGGAAACTATAAGAGATAATGCAATTTGGCAACCGGCAATGTAATTAGCATGCCGAATATTACTTGGAATGTGAATTGGAACGAAATCGCCAATAGATAAGACCATTTTACAATTTGGGCCCAAGTTAGAAGCAGAGCCTAAGGTGTAAATTATCGATAGTCCATATCTCGGAAACTATAAGAGATAATGCAATTTGGCAACCGGAAATGTAATTAGCATGCCGAATATTACTTGGAATGTGAATTGGAACGAAATCGGCAATAGATAAGACCATTTTACAATTTGGGCCCAAGTTAGAAGCAGAGCCTAAGGTGTAAATTATCGATAGTCCATATCTCGGAAACTATAAGAGATAATGCAATTTGGCAACCGGCAATGTAATTAGCATGCCGAATATTACTTGGAATGTGAATTGGAACGAAATCGCCAATAGATAAGACCATTTTACAATTTGGGCCCAAGTTAGAAGCAGAGCCTAAGGTGTAAATTATCGATAGTCCATATCTCGGAAACTATAAGAGATAATGCAATTTGGCAACCGGCAATATAATTAGCATGCCGAATATTACTTGGAATGTGAATTGGAACGAAATCGCCAATAGGTAAGACCATTTTACAATTTGGGCCCAAGTTAGAAGCAGAGCCTAAGGTGTAAATTATCGATAGTCCATATCTCGGAAACTATAAGAGATAATTCAATTTGGCAACCGGCAATGTAATTAGCATGCCGGATATTACTTGGAATGTGAATTGGAACGAAATCGCCAATAGATAAGACCATTTTACAATTTGGGCCCAAGTTAGAAGCAGAGCCTAAGGTGTAAATTACCGATAGTCCATATCTCGGAAACTATAAGAGATAATGCAATTTGGCAACCGGCAATGTAATTAGCATGCCGAATATTACTTGGAATGTGAATTGGAACGAAATCGCCAATAGATAAGACGATTTTACAATTTGGGCCCAAGTTAGAAGCAGAGCCTAAGGTGTAAATTATCGATAGTCCATATCTCGGAAACTATAAGAGATAATGCAATTTGGCAACCGGCAATGTAATTAGCATGCCGAATATTACTTGGAATGTGAATTGGAACGAAATCGCCAATAGATAAGACCATTTTACAATTTGGGCCCAAGTTAGAAACAGAGCCTAAGGTGTAAATTATCGATAGTCCATATCTCGGAAACTATAAGAGATAATGCAATTTGGCAACCGGCAATGTAATTAGCATGCCGAATATTACTTGGAATGTGAATTGGAACGAAATCGCCAATAGAGAAGACCATTTTATAATTTGGGCCCAAGTTAGAAGCAGAGCCTAAGGTGTAAATTATCGATAGTCCATATCCCGGAAACTATAAGAGATAATGCAATTTGGCAACCGGCAATGTAATTAGCATGCGGAATATTACTTGGAATGTGAATTGGAACGAAATCGCCAATAGATAAGAACATTTTACAATTTGGGCCCAAGTTAGAAGCAGAGCCTAAGGTGTAAATTATCGATAGTCCATATCTCGGAAACTATAAGAGATAATGCAATTTGGCAACCGGCAATGTAATTAGCATGCCGAATATTACTTGGAATGTGAATTGGAACGAAATCGCCAATAGATAAGACCATTTTACAATTTGGGCCCAAGTTAGAAGCAGAGCCTAAGGTGTAAATTATCGATAGTCCATATCTCGGAAACTATAAGAGATAATGCAATTTGGCAACCGGAAATGTAATTAGCATGCCGAATATTACTTGGAATGTGAATTGGAACGAAATCGGCAATAGATAAGACCATTTTACAATTTGGGCCCAAGTTAGAAGCAGAGCCTAAGGTGTAAATTATCGATAGTCCATATCTCGGAAACTATAAGAGATAATGCAATTTGGCAACCGGCAATGTAATTAGCATGCCGAATATTACTTGGAATGTGAATTGGAACGAAATCGCCAATAGATAAGACCATTTTACAATTTGGGCCCAAGTTAGAAGCAGAGCCTAAGGTGTAAATTATCGATAGTCCATATCTCGGAAACTATAAGAGATAATGCAATTTGGCAACCGGCAATATAATTAGCATGCCGAATATTACTTGGAATGTGAATTGGAACGAAATCGCCAATAGGTAAGACCATTTTACAATTTGGGCCCAAGTTAGAAGCAGAGCCTAAGGTGTAAATTATCGATAGTCCATATCTCGGAAACTATAAGAGATAATTCAATTTGGCAACCGGCAATGTAATTAGCATGCCGGATATTACTTGGAATGTGAATTGGAACGAAATCGCCAATAGATAAGACCATTTTACAATTTGGGCCCAAGTTAGAAGCAGAGCCTAAGGTGTAAATTACCGATAGTCCATATCTCGGAAACTATAAGAGATAATGCAATTTGGCAACCGGCAATGTAATTAGCATGCCGAATATTACTTGGAATGTGAATTGGAACGAAATCGCCAATAGATAAGACGATTTTACAATTTGGGCCCAAGTTAGAAGCAGAGCCTAAGGTGTAAATTATCGATAGTCCATATCTCGGAAACTATAAGAGATAATGCAATTTGGCAACCGGCAATGTAATTAGCATGCCGAATATTACTTGGAATGTGAATTGGAACGAAATCGCCAATAGATAAGACCATTTTACAATTTGGGCCCAAGTTAGAAACAGAGCCTAAGGTGTAAATTATCGATAGTCCATATCTCGGAAACTATAAGAGATAATGCAATTTGGCAACCGGCAATGTAATTAGCATGCCGAATATTACTTGGAATGTGAATTGGAACGAAATCGCCAATAGAGAAGACCATTTTATAATTTGGGCCCAAGTTAGAAGCAGAGCCTAAGGTGTAAATTATCGATAGTCCATATCCCGGAAACTATAAGAGATAATGCAATTTGGCAACCGGCAATGTAATTAGCATGCGGAATATTACTTGGAATGTGAATTGGAACGAAATCGCCAATAGATAAGAACATTTTACAATTTGGGCCCAAGTTAGAAGCAGAGCCTAAGGTGTAAATTATCGATAGTCCATATCTCGGAAACTATAAGAGATAATGCAATTTGGCAACCGGCAATGTAATTAGCATGCCGAATATTACTTGGAATGTGAATTGGAACGAAATCGCCAATAGATAAGACCATTTTACAATTTGGGCCCAAGTTAGAAGCAGAGCCTAAGGTGTAAATTATCGATAGTCCATATATCGGAAACTATAAGAGATAATGCAATTTGGCAACCGGCAATGTAATTAGCATGCCGAATATTACTTGGAATGTGAATTGGAACGAAATCGCCAATAGATAAGACCATTTTACAATTTGGGCCCAAGTTAGAAGCAGAGCCTAAGGTGTAAATTATTGATAGTCCATATCTCGGAAACTATAAGAGATAATGCAATTTCGCAACCGGCAATGTAATTAGCATGCCGAATATTACTTGGAGTGTGAATTGGAACGAAATCGCCAATAGATAAGACCATTTTACAATTTGGGCCAAAGTTAGAAGCAGAGCCTAAGGTGTAAATTATCGATAGTCCATATCTCGGAAACTATAAGAGATAATGCAACTTGGCAACCGGCAATGTAATTAGCATGCCGAATATTACTTGGAATGTGAATTGGAACGAAATCGCCAATAGATAAGACCATTTTACAATTTGGGCCCAAGTTAGAAGCAGAGCCTAAGGTGTAAATTATTGATAGTCCATATCTCGGAAACTATATGAGATAATGCAATTTGGCAACCGGCAATGTAATTAGCATGCCGAATATTACTTGGAATGTGAATTGGAACGAAATCGCCAATAGATAAGACCATTTTACAATTTGGGCCCAAGTTAGAAGCAGAGCCTAAGATGTAAATAATCGATAGTCCATATCTCGGAAACTATAAGAGATAATGCAATTTGGCAACCGGCAATATAATTAGCATGCAGATTATTACTTGGAGTGTGAATTGGAACGAAATCGCCAATAGATAAGACCATTTTACAATTTGGGCCCAAGTTAGAAGCAGAGCCTAAGGTGTAAATTATCGATAGTCCATATCTCGGAAACTATAAGAGATAATGCAATTTGGCAACCGGCAAAGTAATTAGCATGCCGAATATTACTTGGAATGTGAATTGGAACGAAATCGCCAATAGATAAGACCATTTTACAATTTGGGCCCAAGTTAGAAGCAGAGCCTAAGGTGTAAATTATCGATAGTCCATATCTAGGAAACTATAAGAGATAATGCAATTTGGCAACCGGCAATGTAATTAGCATGCCGAATATTACTTGGAATGTGAATTGGAACGAAATCGCCAATAGATAAGACCATTTTACAATTTGGGCCCAAGTTAGAAGCAGAGCCTAAGGTGTAAATTATCGATAGTCCATATCTCGGAAACTATAAGAGATAATGCAATTTGGCAACCGGCAATGTAATTAGCATGCCGAATATTACTTGGAATGTGAATTGGAACGAAATCGGCAATAGATAAGACCATTTTACAATTTGGGCCCAAGTTAGAAGCAGAGCCTAAGGTGTAAATTATCGATAGTCCATATCTCGGAAACTATAAGAGATAATGCAATTTGGCAACCGGCAATGTAATTAGCATGCCGAATATTACTTGGAATGTGAATTGGAACGAAATCGCCAATAGATAAGACCATTTTACAATTTGGGCCCAAGTTAGAAGCAGAGCCTAAGGTGTAAATTATCGATAGTCCATATCTCGGAAACTATAAGAGATAATGCAATTTGGCAACCGGTAATATAATTAGCATGCCGAATATTACTTGGAATGTGAATTGGAACGAAATCGCCAATAGATAAGACCATTTTACAATTTGGGCCCAAGTTAGAAGCAGAGCCTAAGGTGTAAATTATCGATAGTCCATATCTCGGAAACTATAAGAGATAATTCAATTTGGCAACCGGCAATGTAATTAGCATGCCGGATATTACTTGGAATGTGAATTGGAACGAAATCGCCAATAGATAAGACCATTTTACAATTTGGGCCCAAGTTAGAAGCAGAGCCTAAGGTGTAAATTACCGATAGTCCATATCTCGGAAACTATAAGAGATAATGCAATTTGGCAACCGGCAATGTAATTAGCATGCCGAATATTACTTGGAATGTGAATTGGAACGAAATCGCCAATAGATAAGACGATTTTACAATTTGGGCCCAAGTTAGAAGCAGAGCCTAAGGTGTAAATTATCGATAGTCCATATCTCGGAAACTATAAGAGATAATGCAATTTGGCAACCGGCAATGTAATTAGCATGCCGAATATTACTTGGAATGTGAATTGGAACGAAATCGCCAATAGATAAGACCATTTTACAATTTGGGCCCAAGTTAGAAACAGAGCCTAAGGTGTAAATTATCGATAGTCCATATCTCGGAAACTATAAGAGATAATGCAATTTGGCAACCGGCAATGTAATTAGCATGCCGAATATTACTTGGAATGTGAATTGGAACGAAATCGCCAATAGAGAAGACCATTTTACAATTTGGGCCCAAGTTAGAAGCAGAGCCTAAGGTGTAAATTATCGATAGTCCATATCCCGGAAACTATAAGAGATAATGCAATTTGGCAACCGGCAATGTAATTAGCATGCCGAATATTACTTGGAATGTGAATTGGAACGAAATCGCCAATAGATAAGAACATTTTACAATTTGGGCCCAAGTTAGAAGCAGAGCCTAAGGTGTAAATTATCGATAGTCCATATCTCGGAAACTATAAGAGATAATGCAATTTGGCAACCGGCAATGTAATTAGCATGCCGAATATTACTTGGAATGTGAATTGGAACGAAATCGCCAATAGATAAGACCATTTTACAATTTGGGCCCAAGTTAGAAGCAGAGCCTAAGGTGTAAATTATCGATAGTCCATATATCGGAAACTATAAGAGATAATGCAATTTGGCAACCGGCAATGTAATTAGCATGCCGAATATTACTTGGAATGTGAATTGGAACGAAATCGCCAATAGATAAGACCATTTTACAATTTGGGCCCAAGTTAGAAGCAGAGCCTAAGGTGTAAATTATTGATAGTCCATATCTCGGAAACTATAAGAGATAATGCAATTTCGCAACCGGCAATGTAATTAGCATGCCGAATATTACTTGGAGTGTGAATTGGAACGAAATCGCCAATAGATAAGACCATTTTACAATTTGGGCCAAAGTTAGAAGCAGAGCCTAAGGTATAAATTATCGATAGTCCATATCTCGGAAACTATAAGAGATAATGCAACTTGGCAACCGGCAATGTAATTAGCATGCCGAATATTACTTGGAATGTGAATTGGAACGAAATCGCCAATAGATAAGACCATTTTACAATTTGGGCCCAAGTTAGAAGCAGAGCCTAAGGTGTAAATTATCGATAGTCCATATCTCGGAAACTATAAGAGATAATGCAATTTGGCAACCGGCAATGTAATTAGCATGCCGAATATTACTTGGAATGTGAATTAGAACGAAATCGCCAATAGATAAGACCATATTACAATTTGGGCCCAAGTTAGAAGCAGAGCCTAAGGTGTAAATTATCGATAGTCCATATCTCGGAAACTATAAGAGATAATGCAATTTGGCAACCGGCAATGTAATTAGCATGCCGAGTATTACTTGGAATGTGAATTGGAACGAAATCGCCAATAGGTAAGACCATTTTACAATTTGGGCCCAAGTTAGAAGCAGAGCCTAAGGTGTAAATTATCGATAGTCCATATCTCGGAAACTATAAGAGATAATGCAATTTGGCAACCGGCAATGTAATTAGCATGCCGAATATTACTTGGAATGTGAATTGGAACGAAATCGCCAATAGATAAGACCTCGGAAACTATAAGAGATAATGCAATTTGGCAACCGGCAATGTAATTAGCATGCCGAATATTACTTGGAATGTTAATTGGAATGAAATCTCCATTAGATAAGACCATTTTACAATTTGGGCCCAAGTTAGAAGCAGAGCCTAAGGTGTAAATTATCGATAGTCCATATCTCGGAAACTATAAGAGATAATGCAATTTGGCAACCGGCAATGTAATTAGCATGCCGAATATTACTTGGAATGTGAATTGGAACGAAATCGGCAATAGATAAGACCATTATACAATTTGGGCCCAAGTTAGAAGCAGAGCCTAAGGTGTAAATTATCGATAGTCCATATCTCGGAAACTATAAGGGATAATGCAATTTGGCAACCGGCAATGTAATTAGCATGCCGAATATTACTTGGAATGTGAATTGGAACGAAATCGCCAATAGATAAGACCATTTTACAATTTGGGCCCAAGTTAGAAGCAGAGCCTAAGATGTAAATTATCGATAGTCCATATCTCGGAAACTATAAGAGATAATGCAATTTGGCAACCGGCAATGTAATTAGCATGCCGAATATTACTTGGAATGTGAATTGGAACGAAATCGCCAATAGATAAGACCATTTTACAATTTGGGCCCAAGTTAGAAGCAGAGCCTAAGGTGTAAATTATCGATAGTCCATATCTCGGAAACTATAAGAGATAATGCAATTTGGCAACCGGCAATGTAATTAGCATGCCGAATATTACTTGGAATGTGAATTGGAACGAAATCGCCAATAGGTAAGACCATTTTACAATTTGGGCCCAAGTTAGAAGCAGAGCCTAAGGTGTAAATTATCGATAGTCCATATCTCGGAAACTATAAGAGATAATTCAATTTGGCAACCGGCATTGTAATTAGCATGCCGGATATTACTTGGAATGTGAATTGGAACGAAATCGCCAATAGATAAGACCATTTTACAATTTGGGCCCAAGTTAGAAGCAGAGCCTAAGGTGTAAATTATCGATAGTCCATATCTCGGAAACTATAAGAGATAATGCAATTTGGCAACCGGCAATGTAATTAGCATGCCGAATATTACTTGGAATGTGAATTGGAACGAAATCTCCAATAGATAAGACCATTTTACAATTTGGGCCCAAGTTAGAAGCAGAGCCTAAGGTGTAAATTATCGATAGTCCATATCTCGGAAACTATAAGAGATAATGCAATTTGGCAACCGGCAATGTAATTAGCATGCCGAATATTACTTGGAATGTGAATTGGAACGAAATCGCCAATAGATAAGATGATTTTACAATTTGGGCCAAGTTAGAAGCAGAGCCTAAGGTGTAAATTATCGATAGTCCATATCTCGGAAACTATAAGAGATAATGCAATTTGGCAACCGGCAATGTAATTAGCATGCCGAATATTACTTGGAATGTGAATTGGAACGAAATCTCCAATAGATAAGACCATTTTACAATTTGGGCCCAAGTTAGAAGCAGAGCCTAAGGTGTAAATTATCGATAGTCCATATCTCGGAAACTATAAGAGATAATGCAATTTGGCAACCGGCAATGTAATTAGCATGCCGAATATTACTTGGAATGTGAATTGGAACGAAATCGCCAATAGATAAGACCATTTTACAATTTGGGCCCAAGTTAGAAGCAGAGCCTAAGGTGTAAATTATCGATAGTCCATATCTCGGAAACTATAAGAGATAATGCAATTTGGCAACCGGCAATGCAATTAGCATGCCGAATATTACTTGGAAAGTGAATTGGAACGAAATCGCCAATAGATAAGACCATTTTACAATTTGGGCCCAAGTTAGAAGCAGAGCCTAAGGTGTAAATTATCGACAGTCCATATCTCGGAAGCTATAAGAGATAATGCAATTTGGCAACCGGCAATGCAATTAGCATGCCGAATATTACTTGGAATGTGAATTGGAACGAAATTGCCAATAGATAAGACCATTTTACAATTTGGGCCCAAGTTAGAAGTAGAGCCTAAGGTGCAAATTATCGATAGTCCATATCTCGGAAACTATAAGAAGTAATGCAATTTGGCAACCGGCAATGTAATTAGCATGCCGAATATTACTTGGAATGTGAATTGGAACGAAATCGCCAATAGATAAGACCATTTTACAATTTGGGCCCAAGTTAGAAGCAGAGCCTAAGGTGTAAATTATCCATAGTCCATATCTCGGAAACTATAAGAGATAATGCAATTTGGCAACTGGCAATGTAATTAGCATGCCGAATATTACTTGGAATGTGAATTGGAACGAAATCGCCAATAGATAAGACCATTTTACAATTTGGGCCCAAGTTAGAAGCAGAGCCTAAGGTGTAAATTATCGATAGTCCATATCTCGGAAACTATAAGAGATAATGCAATTTGGCAACCGGCAATGTAATTAGCATGCCGAATACTACTTGGAATGTGAATTGGAACGAAATCGCCAATAGATAAGACCATTTTACAATTTGGGCCCAAGTTAGAAGCAGAGCCTAAGGTGTAAATTATCGATAGTCCATATCTCGGAAACTATAAGAGATAATTCAATTTGGCAACCGGCAATGTAATTAGCATGCCGAATATTACTTGGAATGTGAATTGGAATGAAATCGCCAATAGATAAGACCATTTTACAATTTGGGCCCAAGTTAGAAGCAGAGCCTAAGGTGTAAATTATCGATAGTCCATATCTCGGAAACTATAAGAGATAATGCAATTTGGCAACCGGCAATGTAGTTAGCATGCCGAATATTACTTGGAATGTGAATTGGAACGAAATCGCCAATAGATAAGACGATTTTACAATTTGGGCCCAAGTTAGATGCAGAGCCTAAGGTGTAAATTATCGATAGTCCATATCTCGGAAACTATAAGAGATAATGCAATTTGGCAACCGGCAATGTAATTAGCATGCCGAATATTACTTGGAAAGTGAATTGGAACGAAATCGCCAATAGATAAGACCATTTTACAATTTGGGCACAAGTTAGAAGCAGAGCCTAAGGTGTAAATTATCAACAGTCCATATCTCGGAAGCTATAAGAGATAATGCCATTTGGCAACCGGCAATGCAATTAGCATGCCGAATATTACTTGGAATGTGAATTGGAACGAAATCGCCAATAGATAAGACCATTTTACAATTTGGGCCCAAGTTAGAAGCAGAGCCTAAGGTGTAAATTATCGATAGTCCATATCTCGGAAACTATAAGAGATAATGCAATTTGGCAACCGGCAATGTAATTAGCATGCCGAATATTACTTGGAATGTGAATTGGAACGAAATCGCCAATAGATAAGACCATTTTACAATTTGGGCCCAAGTTAGAAGCAGAGCCTAAGGTGTAAATTATCGATAGTCCATATCTCGGAAACTATAAGAGATAATGCAATTTGGCAACCGGCAATGTAATTAGCATGCCGAATATTACTTGGAATGTGAATTGGAACGAAATCGGCAATAGATAAGACCATTTTACAATTTGGGCCCAAGTTAGAAGCAGAGCCTAAGGTGTAAATTATCGATAGTCCATATCTCGGAAACTATAAGAGATAATGCAATTTGGCAACCGGCAATGTAATTAGAATGCCGAATATTACTTGGAATGTGAATTGGAACGAAATCGCCAATAGATAAGACCATTTTACAATTTGGGCCCAAGTTAGAAGCAGAGCCTAAGGTGTAAATTACCGAAAGTCCATATCTCGGAAACTATTAGAGATAATGCAATTTGGCAACCGGCAATGTAATTAGCATGCCGAATATTACTTGGAATGTGAATTGGAACGAAATCGCCAATAGATAAGACGATTTTACAATTTGGGCCCAAGTTAGAAGCAGAGCCTAAGGTGTAAATTATCGATAGTCCATATCTCGGAAACTATAAGAGATAATGCAATTTGGCAACCAGCAATGTAATTAGCATGCCGAATATTACTTGGAATGTGAATTGGAACGAAATCGCCAATAGATAAGACCATTTTACAATTTGGGCCCAAGTTAGAAGCAGAGCCTAAGGTGTAAATTATCGATAGTCCATATCTCGGAAACTATAAGATATAAAGCAATTTGGCAACCGGCAATGTAATTAGCATGCCGAATATTACTTGGAATGTGAATTGGAACGAAATCGCCAATAGATAAGACCATTTTACAATTTGGGCCCAAGTTAGAAGCAGAGCCTAAGGTGTAAATTATTGATAGTCCATATCTCGGAAACTATAAGAGATAATGCAATTTCGCAACCGGCAATGTAATTAGCATGCCGAATATTACTTGGAGTGTGAATTGGAACGAAATCGCCAATAGATAAGACCATTTTACAATTTGGGCCCAAGTTAGAAGCAGAGCCTAAGGTGTAAATTATCGATAGTCCATATCTCGGAAACTATAAGAGATAATGCAATTTGGCAACCGGCAATGTAATTAGCATGCCGAATATTACTTGGAATGTGAATTGGAACGAAATCGCCAATAGATAAGACCATTTTACAATTTGGGCCCAAGTTAGAAGCAGAGCCTAAGGTGTAAATTATCGATAGTCCATATCTCGGAAACTGTAAGAGATAATGCAATTTGGTAACCGGCAATGTAATTAGCATGCCGAATATTACTTGGAATGTGAATTGGAACGAAATCGCCAATAGATAAGACCATTTTACAATTTGGGCCCAAGTTAGAAGCAGAGCCTAAGGTGTAAATTATCGATAGTCCATATCTCGGAAACTATAAGAGATAATGCAATTTGGCAACCGGCAATGTAATTATCATGCCGAATATTACTTGGAATGTGAATTGGAACGAAATCGCCAATAGATAAGACCATTTTACAATTTGGGCCCAAGTTAGAAGCAGAGCCTAAGGTGTAAATTATCGATAGTCCATATCTCGGAAACTATAAGAGATAATGCAATTTCGCAACCGGCAATGTAATTAGCATGCCGAATATTACTTGGAATGTGAATTGGGACGAAATCGCCAATAGATAAGACCATTTTACAATTTGGGCCCAAGTTAGAAGCAGAGCCTAAGGTGTAAATTATCGATAGTCCATATCTCGGAAACTATAAGAGATAATGCAATTTGGCAACCGGCAATGTAATTAGCATGCCGAATATTACTTGGAATGTGAATTGGAACGAAATCGCCAATAGATAAGGCCATTTTACAATTTGGGCCCAAGTTAGAAGCAGAGCCTAAGGTGTAAATTATCGATAGTCCATATCTCGGAAACTATAAGAGATAATGCAATTTGGCAACCGGCAATGTAATTAGCATGCCGAATGTTACTTGGAATGTGAATTGGAACGAAATCGCCAATAGATAAGACCATTTAACAATTTGGGCCCAAGTTAGAAGCAGAGCCTAAGGTGTAAATTATCGATAGTCCATATCTCGGAAACTAAAAGAGATAATGCAATTTGGCAACCGGCAATGTAATTAGCATGCCGAATATTACTTGGAATGTGAATTGGAACGAAATCGCCAATAGATAAGACCATTTTACAATTTGGGCCCAAGTTAGAAGCAGAGCCTAAGGTGTAAATTATCGATAGTCCATATCTCGGAAACTATGAGAGATAATACAATTTCGCAACCGGCAATGTAATTAGCATGCCGAATATTACTTGGAATGTGAATTGGGACTAAATCGCCAATAGATAAGACCATTTTACAATTTGGGCCCAAGTTAGAAGCAGAGCCTAAGGCGTAAATTATCGATAGTCCATATCTCGGAAACTATAAGAGATAATGCAATTTGGCAACCGGCAATGTAATTAGCATGCCGAATATTACTTGGAATGTGAATTGGAACGAAATCGCCAATAGATAAGACCATTTTACAATTTGGGCCCAAGTTAGAAGCAGAGCCTAAGGTGTAAATTATCGATAGTCCATATCTCGGAAACTATAAGAGATAATGCAATTTGGTAACCGGCAATGTAATTAGCATGCCGAATATTACTTGGAATGTGAATTGGAACGAAATCGCCAATAGATAAGACCATTTTACAGTTTGGGTCCAAGTTAGAAGCAGAGCCTAAGGTTAAAAATAATCGATAGTCCATATCTCGGAAACTATAAGAGATAATGCAATTTGGCAACCGGCAATGTAATTAGCATGCCGAATATTACTTGGAATGTGAATTGGAACGAAATCGCCAATAGATAAGACCATTTTACAATTTGGGCCCAAGTTAGAAGCAGAGCCTAAGGTGTAAATTATCGATAGTCCATATCTCGGAAACTATAAGAGATAATGCAACTTGGCCACCGGCAATGTAATTAGCATGCCGAATATTACTTGGAATGTGAATTGGAACGAAATCGCCAATAGATAAGACCATTTTACAATTTGGGCCCAAGTTAGAAGCAGAGCCTAAGGTGTAAATTATCGATAGTCCATATCTCGGAAACTATAAGAGATAATGCAATTTGGCAACCGGCAATGTAATTAGCATGCCGAATATTACTTGGAAAGTGAATTGGAAAGAAATCGCCAATAGATAAGACCATTTTACAATTTGGGCCCAAGTTAGAAGCAGAGCCTAAGGTGTAAATTATCTATAGTCCATATCTCGGAAACTATAAGAGATAATGCAATTTGGCAACCGGCAATGTAATTAGCATGCCGAATATTACTTGGAAAGTGAATTGGAACGAAATCGCCAATAGATAAGACCATTTCACAATTTGGGCCCAAGTTAGAAGCAGAGCCTAAGGTGTAAATTATCGATAGTCCATATCTCGGAAACTATAAGAGATAATGCAATTTGGCAACCGGCAATGTAATTAGCATGCCGAATATTACTTGGAATGTGAATTGGAACGAAATCGCCAATAGATAAGACCATTTTACAATTTGGGCCCAAGTTAGAAGCAGAGCCTAAGGTGTAAATTATCGATAGTCCATATTTCGGCAACTATAAGAGATAATGCAATTTGGCAACCGGCAATGTAATTAGCATGCCGAATATTACTTGGAATGTGAATTGGAACGAAATCGCCAATAGATAAGACGATTTTACAATTTGGGCCCAAGTTAGAAGCAGAGCCTAAGGTGTAAATTATCGATAGTCCATATCTCGGAAACTATAAGAGATAATGCAATTTGGCAACGGGCAATGTAATTAGCATGCCGAATATTACTTGGAATGTGAATTGGAACGAGATCGCCAATAGATAAGACCATTTTACAATTTGGGCCCAAGTTAGAAGCAGAGCCTAAGGTGTAAATTATCGTTAGTCCATATCTCGGAAACTATAAGAGATAATGCAATTTGGCAACCGGCAATGTAATTAGCATGCCGAATATTACTTGGAATGTGAATTGGAATGAAATCGCCAATAGATAAGACCATTTTACAATTTGGGCCCAAGTTAGAAGCAGAGCCTAAGGTGTAAATTATCGATAGTCCATATCTCGGAAACTATAAGAGATAATGCAATTTGGCAACCGGCAATGTAATTAGCATGCCGAATATTACTTGGAATGTGAATTGGAACGAAATCGGCAATAGATAAGACCATTTTACAATTTGGGCCCAAGTTAGAAGCAGAGCCTAAGGTGTAAATTATCGATAGTCCATATCTCGGAAACTATAAGAGATAATGCAATTTGGCAACCGGCAATGTAATTAGCATGCCGAATATTACTTGGAATGTGAATTGGAACGAAATCGCCAATAGATAAGACCATTTTACAATTTGGGCCCAAGTTAGAAGCAGAGCCTAAGATGTAAATTATCGATAGTCCATATCTCGGAAACTATAAGAGATAATTCAATTTGGCCACCGGCAATGTAATTAGCATGCCGAATATTACTTGGAATGTGAATTGGAACGAAATCGCCAATAGATAAGGCCATTTTACAATTTGGGCCCAAGTTAGAAGCAGAGCCTAAGGTGTAAATTATCGATAGTCCATATCTCGGAAACTATAAGAGATAATGCAATTTGGCAACAGGCAATGTAATTAGCATGCCGAATATTACTTGGAATGTGAATTGGAACGAAATCACCAATAGATAAGACCATTTTACAATTTGGCCCAAGTTAGAAGCAGAGCCTAAGATGTAAATTATCGATAGTCCATATCTCGGAAACTATAAGAGATAATTCAATTTGGCCACCGGCAATGTAATTAGCATGCCGAATATTACTTGGAATTTGAATTGGAACGAAATCGCCAATAGATAAGACCATTTCACAATTTGGGCCCAAGTTAGAAGCAGAGCCTAAGGTGTAAATTATCGATAGTCCATATCTCGGCAACTATAAGAGATAATGCAATTTGGCAACCGGCAATGTAATTAGCATGCCGAATATTACTTGGAATGTGAATTGGAACGAAATCGCCAATAGATAAGACGATTTTACAATTTGGGCCCAAGTTAGAAGCAGAGCCTAAGGTGTAAATTATCGATAGTCCATATCTCGGAAACTATAAGAGATAATGCAATTTGGCAACGGGCAATGTAATTAGCATGCCGAATATTACTTGGAATGTGAATTGGAACGAGATCGCCAATAGATAAGACCATTTTACAATTTGGGCCCAAGTTAGAAGCAGAGCCTAAGGTGTAAATTATCGTTAGTCCATATCTCGGAAACTATAAGAGATAATGCAATTTGGCAACCGGCAATGTAATTAGCATGCCGAATATTACTTGGAATGTGAATTGGAATGAAATCGCCAATAGATAAGACCATTTTACAACTTGGGCCCAAGTTAGAAGCAGAGCCTAAGGTGTAAATTATCGATAGTCCATATCTCGGAAACTATAAGAGATAATGCAATTTGGCAACCGGCAATGTAATTAGCATGCCGAATATTACTTGGAATGTGAATTGGAACGAAATCGGCAATAGATAAGACCATTTTACAATTTGGGCCCAAGTTAGAAGCAGAGCCTAAGGTGTAAATTATCGATAGTCCATATCTCGGAAACTATAAGAGATAATGCAATTTGGCAACCGGCAATGTAATTAGCATGCCGAATATTACTTGGAATGTGAATTGGAACGAAATCGCCAATAGATAAGACCATTTTTCAATTTGGGCCCAAGTTAGAAGCAGAGCCTAAGGTGTAAATTATCGTTAGTCCATATCTCGGAAACTATAAGAGATAATGCAATTTGGCAACCGGCAATGTAATTAGCATGCCGAATATTACTTGGAATGTGAATTGGAATGAAATCGCCAATAGATAAGACCATTTTACAATTTGGGCCCAAGTTAGAAGCAGAGCCTAAGGTGTAAATTATCGATAGTCCATATCTCGGAAACTATAAGAGATAATGCAATTTGGCAACCGGCAATGTAATTAGCATGCCGAATATTACTTGGAATGTGAATTGGAACGAAATCGGCAATAGATAAGACCATTTTACAATTTGGGCCCAAGTTAGAAGCAGAGCCTAAGGTGTAAATTATCGATAGTCCATATCTCGGAAACTATAAGAGATAATGCAATTTGGCAACCGGCAATGTAATTAGCATGCCGAATATTACTTGGAATGTGAATTGGAACGAAATCGCCAATAGATAAGACCATTTTACAATTTGGGCCCAAGTTAGAAGCAGAGCCTAAGATGTAAATTATCGATAGTCCATATCTCGGAAACTATAAGAGATAATTCAATTTGGCCACCGGCAATGTAATTAGCATGCCGAATATTACTTGGAATGTGAATTGGAACGAAATCGCCAATAGATAAGGCCATTTTACAATTTGGGCCCAAGTTAGAAGCAGAGCCTAAGGTGTAAATTATCGATAGTCCATATCTCGGAAACTATAAGAGATAATTCAATTTGGCCACCGGCAATGTAATTAGCATGCCGAATATTACTTGGAATTTGAATTGGAACGAAATCGCCAATAGATAAGACCATTTTACAATTTGGGCCCAAGTTAGAAGCAGAGCCTAAGGTGTAAATTATCGATAGTCCATATCTCGGCAACTATAAGAGATAATGCAATTTGGCAACCGGCAATGTAATTAGCATGCCGAATATTACTTGGAATGTGAATTGGAACGAAATCGCCAATAGATAAGACGATTTTACAATTTGGGCCCAAGTTAGAAGCAGAGCCTATGGTGTAAATTATCGATAGTCCATATCTCGGAAACTATAAGAGATAATGCAATTTGGCAACGGGCAATGTAATTAGCATGCCGAATATTACTTGGAATGTGAATTGGAACGAGATCGCCAATAGATAAGACCATTTTACAATTTGGGCCCAAGTTAGAAGCAGAGCCTAAGATGTAAATTATCGTTAGTCCATATCTCGGAAACTATAAGAGATAATGCAATTTGGCAACCGGCAATGTAATTAGCATGCCGAATATTACTTGGAATGTGAATTGGAACGAAATCGGCAATAGATAAGACCATTTTACAATTTGGGCCCAAGTTAGAAGCAGAGCCTAAGGTGTAAATTATCGATAGTCCATATCTCGGAAACTATAAGAGATAATGCAATTTGGCAACCGGCAATGTAATTAGCATGCCGAATATTACTTGGAATGTGAATTGGAACGAAATCGCCAATAGATAAGACCATTTTACAATTTGGGCCCAAGTTAGAAGCAGAGCCTAAGATGTAAATTATCGATAGTCCATATCTCGGAAACTATAAGAGATAATTCAATTTGGCCACCTGCAATGTAATTAGCATGCCGAATATTACTTGGAATGTGAATTGGAACGAAATCGCCAATAGATAAGGCCATTTTACAATTTGGGCCCAAGTTAGAAGCAGAGCCTAAGGTGTAAATTATCGATAGTCCATATCTGGGAAACTATAAGAGATAATTCAATTTGGCCACCGGCAATGTAATTAGCATGCCGAATATTACTTGGAATTTGAATTGGAACGAAATCGCCAATAGATAAGACCATTTTACAATTTGGGCCCAAGTTAGAAGCAGAGCCTAAGGTGTAAATTATCGATAGTCCATATCTCGGCAACTATAAGAGATAATGCAATTTGGCAACCGGCAATGTAATTAGCATGCCGAATATTACTTGGAATGTGAATTGGAACGAAATCGCCAATAGATAAGACGATTTTACAATTTGGGCCCAAGTTAGAAGCAGAGCCTAAGGTGTAAATTATCGATAGTCCATATCTCGGAAACTATAAGAGATAATGCAATTTGGCAACGGGCAATGTAATTAGCATGCCGAATATTACTTGGAATGTGAATTGGAACGAGATCGCCAATAGATAAGACCATTTTACAATTTGGGCCCAAGTTAGAAGCAGAGCCTAAGATGTAAATTATCGTTAGTCCATATCTCGGAAACTATAAGAGATAATGCAATTTGGCAACCGGCAATGTAATTAGCATGCCGAATATTACTTGGTATGTGAATTAGAATGAAATCGCCAATAGATAAGACCATTTTACAATTTGGGCCCAAGTTAGAAGCAGAGCCTAAGGTGTAAATTATCGATAGTCCATATCTCGGAAACTATAAGAGATAATGCAATTTGGCAACCGGCAATGTAATTAGCATGCCGAATATTACTTGGAATGTGAATTGGAACGAAATCGGCAATAGATAAGACCATTTTACAATTTGGGCCCAAGTTAGAAGCAGAGCCTAAGGTGTAAATTATCGATAGTCCATATCTCGGAAACTATAAGAGATAATGCAATTTGGCAACCGGCAATGTAATTAGCATGCCGAATATTACTTGGAATGTGAATTGGAACGAAATCGCCAATAGATAAGACCATTTTACAATTTGGGCCCAAGTTAGAAGCAGAGCCTAAGATGTAAATTATCGATAGTCCATATCTCGGAAACTATAAGAGATAATTCAATTTGGCCACCGGCAATGTAATTAGCATGCCGAATATTACTTGGAATGTGAATTGGAACGAAATCGCCAATAGATAAGGCCATTTTACAATTTGGGCCCAAGTTAGAAGCAGAGCCTAAGGTGTAAATTATCGATAGTCCATATCTCGGAAACTATAAGAGATAATGCAATTTGGCAACCGGCAATGTAATTAGCATGCCGAATATTACTTGGAAAGTGAATTGGAACGAAATCGCCAATAGATAAGACCATTTTACAATTTGGGCCCAAGTTAGAAGCAGAGCCTAAGGTGTAAATTATCGTTAGTCCATATCTCGGAAACTATAAGAGATAATGCAATTTGGCAACCGGCAATGTAATTAGCATGCCGAATATTACTTGGAATGTGAATTGGAATGAAATCGCCAATAGATAAGACCATTTTACAATTTGGGCCCAAGTTAGAAGCAGAGCCTAAGGTGTAAATTATCGATAGTCCATATCTCGGAAACTATAAGAGATAATGCAATTTGGCAACCGGCAATGTAATTAGCATGCCGAATATTACTTGGAATGTGAATTGGAACGAAATCGGCAATAGATAAGACCATTTTACAATTTGGGCCCAAGTTAGAAGCAGAGCCTAAGGTGTAAATTATCGATAGTCCATATCTCGGAGACTATAAGAGATAATGCAATTTGGCAACCGGCAATGTAATTAGCATGCCGAATATTACTTGGAATGTGAATTGGAACGAAATCGCCAATAGATAAGTCCATTTTACAATTTGGGCCCAAGTTAGAAGCAGAGCCTAAGATGTAAATTATCGATAGTCCATATCTCGGAAACTATAAGAGATAATTCAATTTGGCCACCGGCAATGTAATTAGCATGCCGAATATTACTTGGAATGTGAATTGGAACGAAATCGCCAATAGATAAAGCCATTTTACAATTTGGGCCCAAGTTAGAAGCAGAGCCTAAGGTGTAAATTATCGATAGTCCATATCTCGGAAACTATAAGAGATAATGCAATTTGGCAACCGGCAATGTAATTAGCATGCCGAATATTACTTGGAATGTGAATTGGAACGAAATCGCCAATAGATAAGACCATTTTACAATTTGGGCCCAAGTTAGAAGCAGAGCCTAAGGTGTTAATTATTGATAGTCCATATCTCGGAAACTATAAGAGATAATGCAATTTCGCAAAAGGCAATGTAATTAGCATGCCGAATATTACTTGGAGTGTGAATTGGAACGAAATCGCCAATAGATAAGACCATTTTACAATTTGGGCCCAAGTTAGAAGCAGAGCCTAAGGTGTAAATTATCGTTAGTCCATATCTCGGAAACTATAAGAGATAATGCAATTTGGCAACCGGCAATGTAATTAGCATGCCGAATATTACTTGGAATGTGAATTGGAATTAAATCGCCAATAGATAAGACCATTTTACAATTTGGGCCCAAGTTAGAAGCAGAGCCTAAGGTGTAAATTATCGATAGTCCATATCTCGGAAACTATAAGAGATAATGCAATTTGGCAACCGGCAATGTAATTAGCATGCCGAATATTACTTGGAATGTGAATTGGAACGAAATCGGCAATAGATATGACCATTTTACAATTTGGGCCCAAGTTAGAAGCAGAGCCTAAGGTGTAAATTATCGATAGTCCATATCTCGGAAACTATAAGAGATAATGCAATTTGGCAACCTGCAATGTAATTAGCATGCCGAATATTACTTGGAATGTGAATTGGAACGAAATCGCCAATAGATAAGACCATTTTACAATTTGGGCCCAAGTTAGAAGCAGAGCCTAAGATGTAAATTATCGATAGTCCATATCTCGGAAACTATAAGAGATAATTCAATTTGGCCACCGGCAATGTAATTAGCATGCCGAATATTACTTGGAATGTGAATTGGAACGAAATCGCCAATAGATAAGGCCATTTTACAATTTGGGCCCAAGTTAGAAGCAGAGCCTAAGGTGTAAATTATCGATAGTCCATATCTCGGAAACTATAAGAGATAATGCAATTTGGCAACCGGCAATGTAATTAGCATGCCGAATATTACTTGGAATGTGAATTGGAACGAAATCGCCAATAGATAAGACCATTTTACAATTTGGGCCCAAGTTAGAAGCAGAGCCTAAGGTGTTAATTATTGATAGTCCATATCTCGGAAACTATAAGAGATAATGCAATTTGGCAACCGGCAATGTAATTAGCATGCCGAATATTACTTGGAAAGTGAATTGGAACGAAATCGCCAATAGATAAGACCATTTTACAATTTGGGCCCAAGTTAAAAGCAGAGCCTAAGGTGTAAATTATCGATAGTCCATATCTCGGAAACTATAAGAGATAATGCAATTTGGCAACCGGCAATGTAATTAGCATGCCGAATATTACTTGGAATGTGAATTGGAACGAAATCGCCAATAGATAAGACCATTTTACAATTTGGGCCCAAGTTAGAAGCAGAGCCTAAGGTGTAAATTATCGATAGTCCATATCTCGGAAACTATAAGAGATAATGCAATTTGGCAACGGGCAATGTAATTAGCATGCCGAATATTACTTGGAATGTGAATTGGAACGAGATCGCCAATAGATAAGACCATTTTACAATTTGGGCCCAAGTTAGAAGCAGAGCCTAAGGTGTAAATTATCGTTAGTCCATATCTCGGAAACTATAAGAGATAATGCAATTTGGCAACCGGCAATGTAATTAGCATGCCGAATATTACTTGGAATGTGAATTGGAATGAAATCGCCAATAGATAAGACCATTTTACAATTTGGGCCCAAGTTAGAAGCAGAGCCTAAGGTGTAAATTATCGATAGTCCATATCTCGGAAACTATAAGAGATAATGCAATTTGGCAACCGGCAATGTAATTAGCATGCCGAATATTACTTGGAATGTGAATTGGAACGAAATCGGCAATAGATAAGACCATTTTACAATTTGGGCCCAAGTTAGAAGCAGAGCCTAAGGTGTAAATTATCGATAGTCCATATCTCGGAAACTATAAGAGATAATGCAATTTGGCAACCGGCAATGTAATTAGCATGCCGAATATTACTTGGAATGTGAATTGGAACGAAATCGCCAATAGATAAGACCATTTTTCAATTTGGGCCCAAGTTAGAAGCAGAGCCTAAGGTGTAAATTATCGTTAGTCCATATCTCGGAAACTATAAGAGATAATGCAATTTGGCAACCGGCAATGTAATTAGCATGCCGAATATTACTTGGAATGTGAATTGGAATGAAATCGCCAATAGATAAGACCATTTTACAATTTGGGCCCAAGTTAGAAGCAGAGCCTAAGGTGTAAATTATCGATAGTCCATATCTCGGAAACTATAAGAGATAATGCAATTTGGCAACCGGCAATGTAATTAGCATGCCGAATATTACTTGGAATGTGAATTGGAACGAAATCGGCAATAGATAAGACCATTTTACAATTTGGGCCCAAGTTAGAAGCAGAGCCTAAGGTGTAAATTATCGATAGTCCATATCTCGGAAACTATAAGAGATAATGCAATTTGGCAACCGGCAATGTAATTAGCATGCCGAATATTACTTGGAATGTGAATTGGAACGAAATCGCCAATAGATAAGACCATTTTACAATTTGGGCCCAAGTTAGAAGCAGAGCCTAAGATGTAAATTATCGATAGTCCATATCTCGGAAACTATAAGAGATAATTCAATTTGGCCACCGGCAATGTAATTAGCATGCCGAATATTACTTGGAATGTGAATTGGAACGAAATCGCCAATAGATAAGGCCATTTTACAATTTGGGCCCAAGTTAGAAGCAGAGCCTAAGGTGTAAATTATCGATAGTCCATATCTCGGAAACTATAAGAGATAATGCAATTTGGCAACCGGCAATGTAATTAGCATGCCGAATATTACTTGGAATGTGAATTGGAACGAAATCGGCAATAGATAAGACCATTTTACAATTTGGGCCCAAGTTAGAAGCAGAGCCTAAGGTGTAAATTATCGATAGTCCATATCTCGGAGACTATAAGAGATAATGCAATTTGGCAACCGGCAATGTAATTAGCATGCCGAATATTACTTGGAATGTGAATTGGAACGAAATCGCCAATAGATAAGTCCATTTTACAATTTGGGCCCAAGTTAGAAGCAGAGCCTAAGATGTAAATTATCGATAGTCCATATCTCGGAAACTATAAGAGATAATTCAATTTGGCCACCGGCAATGTAATTAGCATGCCGAATATTACTTGGAATGTGAATTGGAACGAAATCGCCAATAGATAAGGCCATTTTACAATTTGGGCCCAAGTTAGAAGCAGAGCCTAAGGTGTAAATTATCGATAGTCCATATCTCGGAAACTATAAGAGATAATGCAATTTGGCAACCGGCAATGTAATTAGCATGCCGAATATTACTTGGAATGTGAATTGGAACGAAATCGCCAATAGATAAGACCATTTTACAATTTGGGCCCAAGTTAGAAGCAGAGCCTAAGGTGTTAATTATTGATAGTCCATATCTCGGAAACTATAAGAGATAATGCAATTTCGCAAAAGGCAATGTAATTAGCATGCCGAATATTACTTGGAGTGTGAATTGGAACGAAATCGCCAATAGATAAGACCATTTTACAATTTGGGCCCAAGTTAGAAGCAGAGCCTAAGGTGTAAATTATCGTTAGTCCATATCTCGGAAACTATAAGAGATAATGCAATTTGGCAACCGGCAATGTAATTAGCATGCCGAATATTACTTGGAATGTGAATTGGAATTAAATCGCCAATAGATAAGACCATTTTACAATTTGGGCCCAAGTTAGAAGCAGAGCCTAAGGTGTAAATTATCGATAGTCCATATCTCGGAAACTATAAGAGATAATGCAATTTGGCAACCGGCAATGTAATTAGCATGCCGAATATTACTTGGAATGTGAATTGGAACGAAATCGGCAATAGATATGACCATTTTACAATTTGGGCCCAAGTTAGAAGCAGAGCCTAAGGTGTAAATTATCGATAGTCCATATCTCGGAAACTATAAGAGATAATGCAATTTGGCAACCTGCAATGTAATTAGCATGCCGAATATTACTTGGAATGTGAATTGGAACGAAATCGCCAATAGATAAGACCATTTTACAATTTGGGCCCAAGTTAGAAGCAGAGCCTAAGATGTAAATTATCGATAGTCCATATCTCGGAAACTATAAGAGATAATTCAATTTGGCCACCGGCAATGTAATTAGCATGCCGAATATTACTTGGAATGTGAATTGGAACGAAATCGCCAATAGATAAGGCCATTTTACAATTTGGGCCCAAGTTAGAAGCAGAGCCTAAGGTGTAAATTATCGATAGTCCATATCTCGGAAACTATAAGAGATAATGCAATTTGGCAACCGGCAATGTAATTAGCATGCCGAATATTACTTGGAATGTGAATTGGAACGAAATCGCCAATAGATAAGACCATTTTACAATTTGGGCCCAAGTTAGAAGCAGAGCCTAAGGTGTTAATTATTGATAGTCCATATCTCGGAAACTATAAGAGATAATGCAATTTGGCAACCGGCAATGTAATTAGCATGCCGAATATTACTTGGAAAGTGAATTGGAACGAAATCGCCAATAGATAAGACCATTTTACAATTTGGGCCCAAGTTAAAAGCAGAGCCTAAGGTGTAAATTATCGATAGTCCATATCTCGGAAACTATAAGAGATAATGCAATTTGGCAACCGGCAATGTAATTAGCATGCCGAATATTACTTGGAATGTGAATTGGAACGAAATCGCCAATAGATAAGACCATTTTACAATTTGGGCCCAAGTTAGAAGCAGAGCCTAAGGTGTAAATTATCGATAGTCCATATTTCGGCAACTATAAGAGATAATGCAATTTGGCAACCGGCAATGTAATTAGCATGCCGAATATTACTTGGAATGTGAATTGGAACGAAATCGCCAATAGATAAGACGATTTTACAATTTGGGCCCAAGTTAGAAGCAGAGCCTAAGGTGTAAATTATCGATAGTCCATATCTCGGAAACTATAAGAGATAATGCAATTTGGCAACGGGCAATGTAATTAGCATGCCGAATATTACTTGGAATGTGAATTGGAACGAGATCGCCAATAGATAAGACCATTTTACAATTTGGGCCCAAGTTAGAAGCAGAGCCTAAGGTGTAAATTATCGTTAGTCCATATCTCGGAAACTATAAGAGATAATGCAATTTGGCAACCGGCAATGTAATTAGCATGCCGAATATTACTTGGAATGTGAATTGGAATGAAATCGCCAATAGATAAGACCATTTTACAATTTGGGCCCAAGTTAGAAGCAGAGCCTAAGGTGTAAATTATCGATAGTCCATATCTCGGAAACTATAAGAGATAATGCAATTTGGCAACCGGCAATGTAATTAGCATGCCGAATATTACTTGGAATGTGAATTGGAACGAAATCGGCAATAGATAAGACCATTTTACAATTTGGGCCCAAGTTAGAAGCAGAGCCTAAGGTGTAAATTATCGATAGTCCATATCTCGGAAACTATAAGAGATAATGCAATTTGGCAACCGGCAATGTAATTAGCATGCCGAATATTACTTGGAATGTGAATTGGAACGAAATCGCCAATAGATAAGACCATTTTACAATTTGGGCCCAAGTTAGAAGCAGAGCCTAAGATGTAAATTATCGATAGTCCATATCTCGGAAACTATAAGAGATAATTCAATTTGGCCACCGGCAATGTAATTAGCATGCCGAATATTACTTGGAATGTGAATTGGAACGAAATCGCCAATAGATAAGGCCATTTTACAATTTGGGCCCAAGTTAGAAGCAGAGCCTAAGGTGTAAATTATCGATAGTCCATATCTCGGAAACTATAAGAGATAATGCAATTTGGCAACCGGCAATGTAATTAGCATGCCGAATATTACTTGGAATGTGAATTGGAACGAAATCACCAATAGATAAGACCATTTTACAATTTGGCCCAAGTTAGAAGCAGAGCCTAAGATGTAAATTATCGATAGTCCATATCTCGGAAACTATAAGAGATAATTCAATTTGGCCACCGGCAATGTAATTAGCATGCCGAATATTACTTGGAATTTGAATTGGAACGAAATCGCCAATAGATAAGACCATTTCACAATTTGGGCCCAAGTTAGAAGCAGAGCCTAAGGTGTAAATTATCGATAGTCCATATCTCGGCAACTATAAGAGATAATGCAATTTGGCAACCGGCAATGTAATTAGCATGCCGAATATTACTTGGAATGTGAATTGGAACGAAATCGCCAATAGATAAGACGATTTTACAATTTGGGCCCAAGTTAGAAGCAGAGCCTAAGGTGTAAATTATCGATAGTCCATATCTCGGAAACTATAAGAGATAATGCAATTTGGCAACGGGCAATGTAATTAGCATGCCGAATATTACTTGGAATGTGAATTGGAACGAGATCGCCAATAGATAAGACCATTTTACAATTTGGGCCCAAGTTAGAAGCAGAGCCTAAGGTGTAAATTATCGTTAGTCCATATCTCGGAAACTATAAGAGATAATGCAATTTGGCAACCGGCAATGTAATTAGCATGCCGAATATTACTTGGAATGTGAATTGGAATGAAATCGCCAATAGATAAGACCATTTTACAATTTGGGCCCAAGTTAGAAGCAGAGCCTAAGGTGTAAATTATCGATAGTCCATATCTCGGAAACTATAAGAGATAATGCAATTTGGCAACCGGCAATGCAATTAGCATGCCGAATATTACTTGGAATGTGAATTGGAACGAAATCGGCAATAGATAAGACCATTTTACAATTTGGGCCCAAGTTAGAAGCAGAGCCTAAGGTGTAATTTATCGATAGTCCATATCTCGGAAACTATAAGAGATAATGCAATTTGGCAACCGGCAATGTAATTAGCATGCCGAATATTACTTGGAATGTGAATTGGAACGAAATCGCCAATAGATAAGACCATTTTTCAATTTGGGCCCAAGTTAGAAGCAGAGCCTAAGGTGTAAATTATCGTTAGTCCATATCTCGGAAACTATAAGAGATAATGCAATTTGGCAACCGGCAATGTAATTAGCATGCCGAATATTACTTGGAATGTGAATTGGAATGAAATCGCCAATAGATAAGACCATTTTACAATTTGGGCCCAAGTTAGAAGCAGAGCCTAAGGTGTAAATTATCGATAGTCCATATCTCGGAAACTATAAGAGATAATGCAATTTGGCAACCGGCAATGTAATTAGCATGCCGAATATTACTTGGAATGTGAATTGGAACGAAATCGGCAATAGATAAGACCATTTTACAATTTGGGCCCAAGTTAGAAGCAGAGCCTAAGGTGTAAATTATCGATAGTCCATATCTCGGAAACTATAAGAGATAATGCAATTTGGCAACCGGCAATGTAATTAGCATGCCGAATATTACTTGGAATGTGAATTGGAACGAAATCGCCAATAGATAAGACCATTTTACAATTTGGGCCCAAGTTAGAAGCAGAGCCTAAGATGTAAATTATCGATAGTCCATATCTCGGAAACTATAAGAGATAATTCAATTTGGCCACCGGCAATGTAATTAGCATGCCGAATATTACTTGGAATGTGAATTGGAACGAAATCGCCAATAGATAAGGCCATTTTACAATTTGGGCCCAAGTTAGAAGCAGAGCCTAAGGTGTAAATTATCGATAGTCCATATCTCGGAAACTATAAGAGATAATTCAATTTGGCCACCGGCAATGTAATTAGCATGCCGAATATTACTTGGAATTTGAATTGGAACGAAATCGCCAATAGATAAGACCATTTTACAATTTGGGCCCAAGTTAGAAGCAGAGCCTAAGGTGTAAATTATCGATAGTCCATATCTCGGCAACTATAAGAGATAATGCAATTTGGCAACCGGCAATGTAATTAGCATGCCGAATATTACTTGGAATGTGAATTGGAACGAAATCGCCAATAGATAAGACGATTTTACAATTTGGGCCCAAGTTAGAAGCAGAGCCTAAGGTGTAAATTATCGATAGTCCATATCTCGGAAACTATAAGAGATAATGCAATTTGGCAACGGGCAATGTAATTAGCATGCCGAATATTACTTGGAATGTGAATTGGAACGAGATCGCCAATAGATAAGACCATTTTACAATTTGGGCCCAAGTTAGAAGCAGAGCCTAAGATGTAAATTATCGTTAGTCCATATCTCGGAAACTATAAGAGATAATGCAATTTGGCAACCGGCAATGTAATTAGCATGCCGAATATAACTTGGAATGTGAATTGGAACGAAATCGGCAATAGATAAGACCATTTTACAATTTGGGCCCAAGTTAGAAGCAGAGCCTAAGGTGTAAATTATCGATAGTCCATATCTCGGAAACTATAAGAGATAATGCAATTTGGCAACCGGCAATGTAATTAGCATGCCGAATATTACTTGGAATGTGAATTGGAACGAAATCGCCAATAGATAAGACCATTTTACAATTTGGGCCCAAGTTAGAAGCAGAGCCTAAGATGTAAATTATCGATAGTCCATATCTCGGAAACTATAAGAGATAATTCAATTTGGCCACCGGCAATGTAATTAGCATGCCGAATATTACTTGGAATGTGAATTGGAACGAAATCGCCAATAGATAAGGCCATTTTACAATTTGGGCCCAAGTTAGAAGCAGAGCCTAAGGTGTAAATTATCGATAGTCCATATCTCGGAAACTATAAGAGATAATTCAATTTGGCCACCGGCAATGTAATTAGCATGCCGAATATTACTTGGAATTTGAATTGGAACGAAATCGCCAATAGATAAGACCATTTTACAATTTGGGCCCAAGTTAGAAGCAGAGCCTAAGGTGTAAATTATCGATAGTCCATATCTCGGCAACTATAAGAGATAATGCAATTTGGCAACCGGCAATGTAATTAGCATGCCGAATATTACTTGGAATGTGAATTGGAACGAAATCGCCAATAGATAAGACGATTTTACAATTTGGGCCCAAGTTAGAAGCAGAGCCTAAGGTGTAAATTATCGATAGTCCATATCTCGGAAACTATAAGAGATAATGCAATTTGGCAACGGGCAATGTAATTAGCATGCCGAATATTACTTGGAATGTGAATTGGAACGAGATCGCCAATAGATAAGACCATTTTACAATTTGGGCCCAAGTTAGAAGCAGAGCCTAAGATGTAAATTATCGTTAGTCCATATCTCGGAAACTATAAGAGATAATGCAATTTGGCAACCGGCAATGTAATTAGCATGCCGAATATTACTTGGTATGTGAATTGGAATGAAATCGCCAATAGATAAGACCATTTTACAATTTGGGCCCAAGTTAGAAGCAGAGCCTAAGGTGTAAATTATCGATAGTCCATATCTCGGAAACTATAAGAGATAATGCAATTTGGCAACCGGCAATGTAATTAGCATGCCGAATATTACTTGGAATGTGAATTGGAACGAAATCGGCAATAGATAAGACCATTTTACAATTTGGGCCCAAGTTAGAAGCAGAGCCTAAGGTGTAAATTATCGATAGTCCATATCTCGGAAACTATAAGAGATAATGCAATTTGGCAACCGGCAATGTAATTAGCATGCCGAATATTACTTGGAATGTGAATTGGAACGAAATCGCCAATAGATAAGACCATTTTACAATTTGGGCCCAAGTTAGAAGCAGAGCCTAAGATGTAAATTATCGATAGTCCATATCTCGGAAACTATAAGAGATAATTCAATTTGGCCACCGGCAATGTAATTAGCATGCCGAATATTACTTGGAATGTGAATTGGAACGAAATCGCCAATAGATAAGGCCATTTTACAATTTGGGCCCAAGTTAGAAGCAGAGCCTAAGGTGTAAATTATCGATAGTCCATATCTCGGAAACTATAAGAGATAATGCAATTTGGCAACCGGCAATGTAATTAGCATGCCGAATATTACTTGGAAAGTGAATTGGAACGAAATCGCCAATAGATAAGACCATTTTACAATTTGGGCCCAAGTTAGAAGCAGAGCCTAAGGTGTAAATTATCGTTAGTCCATATCTCGGAAACTATAAGAGATAATGCAATTTGGCAACCGGCAATGTAATTAGCATGCCGAATATTACTTGGAATGTGAATTGGAATGAAATCGCCAATAGATAAGACCATTTTACAATTTGGGCCCAAGTTAGAAGCAGAGCCTAAGGTGTAAATTATCGATAGTCCATATCTCGGAAACTATAAGAGATAATGCAATTTGGCAACCGGCAATGTAATTAGCATGCCGAATATTACTTGGAATGTGAATTGGAACGAAATCGGCAATAGATAAGACCATTTTACAATTTGGGCCCAAGTTAGAAGCAGAGCCTAAGGTGTAAATTATCGATAGTCCATATCTCGGAGACTATAAGAGATAATGCAATTTGGCAACCGGCAATGTAATTAGCATGCCGAATATTACTTGGAATGTGAATTGGAACGAAATCGCCAATAGATAAGTCCATTTTACAATTTGGGCCCAAGTTAGAAGCAGAGCCTAAGATGTAAATTATCGATAGTCCATATCTCGGAAACTATAAGAGATATTTCAATTTGGCCACCGGCAATGTAATTAGCATGCCGAATATTACTTGGAATGTGAATTGGAACGAAATCGCCAATAGATAAGGCCATTTTACAATTTGGGCCCAAGTTAGAAGCAGAGCCTAAGGTGTAAATTATCGATAGTCCATATCTCGGAAACTATAAGAGATAATGCAATTTGGCAACCGGCAATGTAATTAGCATGCCGAATATTACTTGGAATGTGAATTGGAACGAAATCGCCAATAGATAAGACCATTTTACAATTTGGGCCCAAGTTAGAAGCAGAGCCTAAGGTGTTAATTATTGATAGTCCATATCTCGGAAACTATAAGAGATAATGCAATTTCGCAAAAGGCAATGTAATTAGCATGCCGAATATTACTTGGAGTGTGAATTGGAACGAAATCGCCAATAGATAAGACCATTTTACAATTTGGGCCCAAGTTAGAAGCAGAGCCTAAGGTGTAAATTATCGTTAGTCCATATCTCGGAAACTATAAGAGATAATGCAATTTGGCAACCGGCAATGTAATTAGCATGCCGAATATTACTTGGAATGTGAATTGGAATTAAATCGCCAATAGATAAGACCATTTTACAATTTGGGCCCAAGTTAGAAGCAGAGCCTAAGGTGTAAATTATCGATAGTCCATATCTCGGAAACTATAAGAGATAATGCAATTTGGCAACCGGCAATGTAATTAGCATGCCGAATATTACTTGGAATGTGAATTGGAACGAAATCGGCAATAGATATGACCATTTTACAATTTGGGCCCAAGTTAGAAGCAGAGCCTAAGGTGTAAATTATCGATAGTCCATATCTCGGAAACTATAAGAGATAATGCAATTTGGCAACCTGCAATGTAATTAGCATGCCGAATATTACTTGGAATGTGAATTGGAACGAAATCGCCAATAGATAAGACCATTTTACAATTTGGGCCCAAGTTAGAAGCAGAGCCTAAGATGTAAATTATCGATAGTCCATATCTCGGAAACTATAAGAGATAATTCAATTTGGCCACCGGCAATGTAATTAGCATGCCGAATATTACTTGGAATGTGAATTGGAACGAAATCGCCAATAGATAAGGCCATTTTACAATTTGGGCCCAAGTTAGAAGCAGAGCCTAAGGTGTAAATTATCGATAGTCCATATCTCGGAAACTATAAGAGATAATGCAATTTGGCAACCGGCAATGTAATTAGCATGCCGAATATTACTTGGAATGTGAATTGGAACGAAATCGCCAATAGATAAGACCATTTTACAATTTGGGCCCAAGTTAGAAGCAGAGCCTAAGGTGTTAATTATTGATAGTCCATATCTCGGAAACTATAAGAGATAATGCAATTTGGCAAACGGCAATGTAATTAGCATGCCGAATATTACTTGGAATGTGAATTGGAACGAAATCGCCAATAGATAAGACCATTTTACAATTTGGGCCCAAGTTAGAAGCAGAGCCTAAGTTGTAAATTATCGATAGTTCATATCTCGGAAACTATAAGAGATAATGCAATTTGGCAACCGGCAATGTAATTAGCATGCCGAATATTACTTGGAATGTGAATTGGAACGAAATCGCCAATAGATAAGGCCATTTTACAATTTGGGCCCAAGTTAGAAGCAGAGCCTAAGGTGTAAATTATCGATAGTCCATATCTCGGAAACTATAAGAGATAATGCAATTTGGCAACCGGCAATGTAATTAGCATGCCGAATATTACTTGGAATGTGAATTGGAACGAAATCGCCAATAGATAAGACCATTTTACAATTTGGGCCCAAGTTAGAAGCAGAGCCTAAGGTGTAAATTATCGATAGTCCATATCTCGGAAACTAAAAGAGATAATGCAATTTGGCAACCGGCAATGTAATTAGCATGCCGAATATTACTTGGAATGTGAATTGGAACGAAATCGCCAATAGATAAGACCATTTTACAATTTGGGCCCAAGTTAGAAGCAGAGCCTAAGGTGTAAATTATCGATAGTCCATATCTCGGAAACTATAAGAGATAATACAATTTCGCAACCGGCAATGTAATTAGCATGCCGAATATTACTTGGAATGTGAATTGGGACTAAATCGCCAATAGATAAGACCATTTTACAATTTGGGCCCAAGTTAGAAGCAGAGCATAAGGTGTAAATTATCGATAGTCCATATCTCGGAAACTATAAGAGATAATGCAATTTGGCAACCGGCAATGTAATTAGCATGCCGAATATTACTTGGAATGTGAATTGGAACGAAATCGCCAATAGATAAGACCATTTTACAATTTGGGCCCAAGTTAGAAGCAGAGCCTAAGGTGTAAATTATCGATAGTCCATATCTCGGAAACTATAAGAGATAATGCAATTTGGTAACCGGCAATGTAATTAGCATGCCGAATATTACTTGGAATGTGAATTGGAACGAAATCGCCAATAGATAAGACCATTTTACAGTTTGGGTCCAAGTTAGAAGCAGAGCCTAAGGTTAAAAATAATCGATAGTCCATATCACGGAAACTATAAGAGATAATGCAATTTGGCAACCGGCAATGTAATTAGCATGCCGAATATTACTTGGAATGTGAATTGGAACGAAATCGCCAATAGATAAGACCATTTTACAATTTGGGCCCAAGTTAGAAGCAGAGCCTAAGGTGTAAATTATCGATAGTCCATATCTCGGAAACTATAAGAGATAATGCACCTTGGCCACCGGCAATGTAATTAGCATGCCGAATATTACTTGGAATGTGAATTGGAACGAAATCGCCAATAGATAAGACCATTTTACAATTTGGGCCCAAGTTAGAAGCAGAGCCTAAGGTGTAAATTATCGATAGTCCATATCTCGGAAACTATAAGAGATAATGCAATTTGGCAAACGGCAATGTAATTAGCATGCCGAATATTACTTGGAAAGTGAATTGGAAAGAAATCGCCAATAGATAAGACCATTTTACAATTTGGGCCCAAGTTAGAAGCAGAGCCTAAGGTGTAAATTATCGATAGTCCATATCTCGGAAACTATAAGAGATAATGCAATTTGGCAACCGGCAATGTAATTAGCATGCCGAATATTACTTGGAATGTGAATTGGAACGAAATCGGCAATAGATAAGACCATTTTACAATTTGGGCCCAAGTTAGAAGCAGAGCCTAAGGTGTAAATTATCGATAGTCCATATCTCGGAAACTATAAGAGATAATGCAATTTGGCAAACGGCAATGTAATTAGCATGCCGAATATTACTTGGAATGTGAATTGGAATGAAATCGCCAATAGATAAGACCATTTTACAATTTGGGCCCAAGTTAGAAGCAGAGCCTAAGGTGTAAATTATCGATAGTCCATATCTCGGAAACTATAAGAGATAATGCAATTTGGCAACCGGCAATGTAATTAGCATGCCGAATATTACTTGGAATGTGAATTGGAACGAAATCGGCAATAGATAAGACCATTTTACAATTTGGGCCCAAGTTAGAAGCAGAGCCTAAGGTGTAAATTATCGATAGTCCATATCTCGGAAACTATAAGAGATAATGCAATTTGGCAACAGGCAATGTAATTAGCATGCCGAATATTACTTGGAATGTGAATTGGAACGAAATCGCCAATAGATAAGACCATTTTACAATTTGGGCCCAAGTTAGAAGCAGAGCCTAAGATGTAAATTATCGATAGTCCATATCTCGGAAACTATAAGAGATAATTCAATTTGGCCACCGGCAATGTAATTAGCATGCCGAATATTACTTGGAATGTGAATTGGAACGAAATCGCCAATAGATAAGGCCATTTTACAATTTGGGCCCAAGTTAGAAGCAGAGCCTAAGGTGTAAATTATCGATAGTCCATATCTCGGAAACTATAAGAGATAATGCAATTTGGCAACCGGCAATGTAATTAGCATGCCGAATATTACTTGGAATGTGAATTGGAACGAAATCACCAATAGATAAGACCATTTTACAATTTGGGCCCAAGTTAGAAGCAGAGCCTAAGGTGTAAATTATCGATAGTCCATATCTCGGAAACTAAAAGAGATAATGCAATTTGGCAACCGGCAATGTAATTAGCATGCCGAATATTACTTGGAATGTGAATTGGAACGAAATCGCCAATAGATAAGACCATTTTACAATTTGGGCCCAAGTTAGAAGCAGAGCCTAAGGTGTAAATTATCGATAGTCCATATCTCGGAAACTATAAGAGATAATACAATTTCGCAACCGGCAATGTAATTAGCATGCCGAATATTACTTGGAATGTGAAATGGGACGAAATCGCCAATAGATAAGACCATTTTACAATTTGGGCCCAAGTTAGAAGCAGAGCCTAAGATGTAAATTATCGATAGTCCATATCTCGGAAACTATAAGAGATAATGCAATTTGGCAACCGGCAATGTAATTAGCATGCCGAATATTACTTGGAATGTGAATTGGAACGAAATCGCCAATAGATAAGACCATTTTACAATTTGGGCCCAAGTTAGAAGCAGAGCCTAAGGTGTAAATTATCGATAGTCCATATCTCGGAAACTATAAGAGATAATGCAATTTGGTAACCGGCAATGTAATTAGCATGCCGAATATTACTTGGAATGTGAATTGGAACGAAATCGCCAATAGATAAGACCATTTTACAGTTTGGGTCCAAGTTATAAGCAGAGCCTAAGGTTAAAAATAATCGATAGTCCATATCTCGGAAACTATAAGAGATAATGCAATTTGGCAACCGGCAATGTAATTAGCATGCCGAATATTACTTGGAATGTGAATTGGAACGAAATCGCCAATAGATAAGACCATTTTACAATTTGGGCCCAAGTTAGAAGCAGAGCCTAAGGTGTAAATTATCGATAGTCCATATCTCGGAAACTATAAGAGATAATGCAACTTGGATACCGGCAATGTAATTAGCATGCCGAATATTACTTGGAATGTGAATTGGAACGAAATCGCCAATAGATAAGACCATTTTACAATTTGGGCCCAAGTTAGAAGCAGAGCCTAAGGTGTAAGTTATCGATAGTCCATATCTCGGAAACTATAAGAGATAATGCAATTTGGCAACCGGCAATGTAATTAGCATGCCGAATATTACTTGGAATGTGAATTGGAACGAAATCGCCAATAGGTAAGACCATTTTACAATTTGGGCCCAAGTTAGAAGCAGAGCCTAAGGTGTAAATTATCGATAGTCCATATCTCGGAAACTATAAGAGATAATTCAATTTGGCAACCGGCAATGTAATTAGCATGCCGGATATTACTTGGAATGTGAATTGGAACGAAATCGCCAATAGATAAGACCATTTTACAATTTGGGCCCAAGTTAGAAGCAGAGCCTAAGGTGTAAATTATCGATAGTCCATATCTCGGAAACTATAAGAGATAATGCAATTTGGCAACCGGCAATGTAATTAGCATGCCGAATATTACTTGGAATGTGAATTGGAACGAAATCGCCAATAGATAAGACCATTTTACAATTTGGGCCCAAGTTAGAAGCAGAGCCTAAGGTGTAAATTATCGATAGTCCATATCTCGGAAACTAAAAGAGATAATGCAATTTGGCAACCGGCAATATAATTAGCATGCCGAATATTACTTGGAATGTGAATTGGAACGAAATCGCCAATAGATAAGACCATTTTACAATTTGGGCCCAAGTTAGAAGCAGAGCCTAAGGTGTAAATTATCGATAGTCCATGTCTCGGAAACTATAAGAGATAATACAATTTCGCAACCGGCAATGTAATTAGCATGCCGAATATTACTTGGAATGTGAATTGGGACGAAATCGCCAATAGATAAGACCATTTTACAATTTGGGCCCAAGTTAGAAGCAGAGCCTAAGGTGTAAATTATCGATAGTCCATGTCTCGGAAACTATAAGAGATAATGCAATTTGGCAACCGGCAATGTAATTAGCATGCCGAATATTACTTGGAATGTGAATTGGAACGAAATCGCCAATAGATAAGACCATTTTACAATTTGGGCCCAAGTTAGAAGCAGAGCCTAAGGTGTAAATTATCGATAGTCCATATCTCGGAAACTATAAGAGATAATGCAATTTGGTAACCGGCAATGTAATTAGCATGCCGAATATTACTTGGAATGTGAATTGGAACGAAATCGCCAATAGATAAGACCATTTTACAGTTTGGGTCCAAGTTAGAAGCAGAGCCTAAGGTTAAAAATAATCGATAGTCCATATCTCGGAAACTATAAGAGATAATGCAATTTGGCAACCGGCAATGTAATTAGCATGCCGAATATTACTTGGAATGTGAATTGGAACGAAATCGCCAATAGATAAGACCATTTTACAATTTGGACCCAAGTTAGAAGCAGAGCCTAAGGTGTAAATTATCGATAGTCCATATCTCGAAAACTATAAGAGATAATGCAACTTGGATACCGGCAATGTAATTAGCATGCCGAATATTACTTGGAATGTGAATTGGAACAAAATCGCCAATAGATAAGACCATTTTACAATTTGGGCCCAAGTTAGAAGCAGAGCCTAAGGTGTAAATTATCGATAGTCCATATCTCGGAATCTATAAGAGATAATGCAATTTGGCAACCGGCAATGTAATTAGCATGCCGAATATTACTTGGAAAGTGAATTGGAAAGAAATCGCCAATAAATAAGACCATTTTACAATTTGGGCCCAAGTTAGAAGCAGAGCCTAAGGTGTAAATTATCTATAGTCCATATCTCGGAAACTATAAGAGATAATGCAATTTGGCAACCGGCAATGTAATTAGCATGCCGAATATTACTTGGAAAGTGAATTGGAACGAAATCGCCAATAGATAAGACCATTTTACAATTTGGGCCCAAGTTAGAAGCAGAGCCTAAGGTGTAAATTATCGATAGTCCATATCTCGGAAACTATAAGAGATAATGCAATTTGGCAACCGGCAATGTAATTAGCATGCCGAATATTACTTGGAATGTGATTTGGAACGAAATCGCCAATAGGTAAGACCATTTTACAATTTGGGCCCAAGTTAGAAGCAGAGCCTAAGGTGTAAATTATCGATAGTCCATATCTCGGAAACTATAAGAGATAATTCAATTTGGCAACCGGCAATGTAATTAGCATGCCGGATATTACTTGGAATGTGAATTGGAACGAAATCGAAAATAGATAAGACCATTTTACAATTTGGGCCCAAGTTAGAAGCAGAGCCTAAGGTGTAAATTATCGATAGTCCATATCTCGGAAACTATAAGAGATAATGCAATTTGGCAACCGGCAATGTAATTAGCATGCCGAATATTACTTGGAATGTGAATTGGAACGAAATCGCCAATAGATAAGACGATTTTACAATTTGGGCCCAAGTTAGAAGCAGAGCCTAAGGTGTAAATTATCGATAGTCCATATCTCGGAAACTATAAGAGATAATGCAATTTGGCAACGGGCAATGTAATTAGCATGCCGAATATTACTTGGAATGTGAATTGGAACGAAATCGCCAATAGATAAGACCATTTTACAATTTGGGCCCAAGTTAGAAGCAGAGCCTAAGGTGTAAATTATCGTTAGTCCATATCTCGGAAACTATAAGAGATAATGCAATTTGGCAACCAGCAATGTAATTAGCATGCCGAATATTACTTGGAATGTGAATTGGAATGAAATCGCCAATAGATAAGACCATTTTACAATTTGGGCCCAAGTTAGAAGCAGAGCCTAAGGTGTAAATTATCGATAGTCCATATCTCGGAAACTATAAGAGATAATGCAACTTGGCCACCGGCAATGTAATTAGCATGCGGAATATTACTTGGAATGTGAATTGGAACGAAATCGCCAATAGATAAGACCATTTTACAATTTGGGCCCAAGTTAGAAGCAGAGCCTAAGGTGTAAATTATCGATAGTCCATATCTCGGAAACTATAAGAGATAATGCAATTTGGCAACCGGCAATGTAATTAGCATGCCGAATATTACTTGGAAAGTGAATTGGAAAGAATTCGCCAATAGATAAGACCATTTTACAATTTGGGCCCAAGTTAGAAGCAGAGCCTAAGGTGTAAATTATCTATAGTCCATATCTCGGAAACTATAAGAGATAATGCAATTTGGCAACCGGCAATGTAATTAGCATGCCTAATATTACTTGGAAAGTGAATTGGAATGAAATCGCCAATAGATAAGACCATTTTACAATTTGGGCCCAAGTTCGAAGCAGAGCCTAAGGTGTAAATTATCGATAGTCCATATCTCGGAAACTATAAGAGATAATGCAATTTGGCAACCGGCAATGTAATTAGCATGCCGAATATTACTTGGAATGTAAATTGGAACGAAATCGCCAATAGAAAAGACCATTTTACAATTTGGGCCCAAGTTAGAAGCAGAGCCTAAGGTGTAAATTATCGATAGTCCATATCTCGGCAACTATAAGAGATAATGCAATTTGGCAACCGGCAATGTAATTAGCATGCCGAATATTACTTGGAATGTGAATTGGAACGAAATCGCCAATAGATAAGACGATTTTACAATTTGGGCCCAAGTTAGAAGCAGAGCCTAAGGTGTAAATTATCGATAGTCCATATCTCGGAAACTATAAGAGATAATGCAATTTGGCAACGGGCAATGTAATTAGCATGCCGAATATTACTTGGAATGTGAATTGGAACGAAATCGCCAATAGATAAGACCATTTTACAATTTGGGCCCAAGTTAGAAGCAGAGCCTAAGGTGTAAATTATCGTTAGTCCATATCTCGGAAACTATAAGAGATAATGCAATTTGGCGACCGGCAATGTAATTAGCATGCCGAATATTACTTGGAATGTGAATTGGAATGAAATCGCCAATAGATAAGACCATTTTACAATTTGGGCCCAAGTTAGAAGCAGAGCCTAAGGTGTAAATTATCGATAGTCCATATCTCGGAAACTATAAGAGATAATGCAATTTGGCAACCGGCAATGTAATTAGCATGCCGAATATTACTTGGAATGTGAATTGGAACGAAATCGGCAATAGATAAGACCATTTTACAATTTGGGCCCAAGTTAGAAGCAGAGCCTAAGGTGTAAATTATCGATAGTCTATATCTCGGAAACTATAAGAGATAATGCGATTTGGCAACCGGCAATGTAATTAGCATGCCGAATATTACTTGGAATGTGAATTGGAACGAAATCGCCAATAGATAAGACCATTTTACAATTTGGGCCCAAGTTAGAAGCAGAGCCTAAAATGTAAATTATCAATAGTCCATATCTCGGAAACTATAAGAGATAATTCAATTTGGCCGCCGGCAATGTAATTAGCATGCCGAATATTACTTGGAATGTGAATTGGAACGAAATCGCCAATAGATAAGGCCATTTTACAATTTGGGCCCAAGTTAGAAGCAGAGCCTAAGGTGTAAATTATCGATAGTCCATATCTCGGAAACTATAAGAGATAATGCAATTTGGCAACCGGCAATGTAATTAGCATGCCGAATATTACTTGGAATGTGAATTGGAACGAAATCGCCAATAGATAAGACCATTTTACAATTTGGGCCCAAGTTAGAAGCAGAGCCTAAGGTGTAAATTATCGATAGTCCATATCTCGGAAACTAAAAGAGATAATGCAATTTGGCAACCGGCAATGTAATTAGCATGCCGAATATTACTTGGAATGTGAATTGGAACGAAATCGCCAATAGATAAGACCATTTTACAATTTGGGCCCAAGTTAGAAGCAGAGCCTAAGGTGTAAATTATCGATAGTCCATATCTCGGAAACTATAAGAGATAATACAATTTCGCAACCGGCAATGTAATTAGCATGCCGAATATTACTTGGAATGTGAATTGGGACGAAATCGCCAATAGATAAGAACATTTTACAATTTGGGCCCAAGTTAGAAGCATAGCCTAAGGTGTAAATTATCGATAGTCCATATCTCGGAAACTATAAGAGATAATGCAATTTGGTAACCGGCAATGTAATTAGCATGCCGAATATTACTTGGAATGTGAATTGGAACGAAATCGCCAATAGATAAGACCATTTTACAGTTTGGGTCCAAGTTAGAAGCAGAGCCTAAGGTTAAAAATAATCGATAGTCCATATCTCGGAAACTATAAGAGATAATGCAATTTGGCAACCGGCAATGTAATTAGCATGCCGAATATTACTTGGAATGTGAATTGGAACGAAATCGCCAATAGATAAGACCATTTTACAATTTGGGCCCAAGTTAGAAGCAGAGCCTAAGGTGTAAATTATCGATAGTCCATATCTCGGAAACTATAAGAGATAATGCAACTTGGATACCGGCAATGTAATTAGCATGCCGAATATTACTTGGAATGTGAATTGGAACGAAATCGCCAATAGATAAGACCATTTTACAATTTGGGCCCAAGTTAGAAGCAGAGCCTAAGGTGTAAATTATCGATAGTCCATATCTCGGAAACTATAAGAGATAATGCAATTTGGCAACCGGCAATGTAATTAGCATGCCGAATATTACTTGGAATGTGAATTGGATCGAAATCGCCAATAGGTAAGACCATTTTACAATTTGGGCCCAAGTTAGAAGCAGAGCCTAAGGTGTAAATTATCGATAGTCCATATCTCGGAAACTATAAGAGATAATTCAATTTGGCAACCGGCAATGTAATTAGCATGCCGGATATTACTTGGAATGTGAATTGGAACGAAATCGCCAATAGATAAGACCATTTTACAATTTGGGCCCAAGTTAGAAGCAGAGCCTAAGGTGTAAATTATCGATAGTCCATATCTCGGAAACTATAAGAGATAATGCAATTTAGCAACCGGCAATGTAATTAGCATGCCGAATATTACTTGGAATGTGAATTGGAACGAAATCGCCAATAGATAAGACCATTTTACAATTTGGGCCCAAGTTAGGAGCAGAGCCTAAGGTGTAAATTATCGATAGTCCATATCTCGGAAACTATAAGAGATAATGCAATTTGGCAAACGGCAATGTAATTAGCATGCCGAATATTACTTGGAAAGTGAATTGGAAAGAAATCGCCAATAAATAAGACCATTTTACAATTTGGGCCCAAGTTAGAAGCAGAGCCTAAGGTGTAAATTATCGATAGTCCATATCTCGGAAACTATAAGAGATAATGCAATTTGGCAACCGGCAATGTAATTAGCATGCCGAATATTACTTGGAATGTGAATTGGAACGAAATCGCCAATAGATAAGACCATTTTACAATTTGGGCCCAAGTTAGAAGCAGAGCCTAAGGTGTAAATTATCGATAGTCCATATCTCGGAAACTATA
>NW_027473037.1:0-97755 GCF_030347505.1 Rhynchophorus ferrugineus
GGCGATTTCGTTCCAATTCACATTCCAAGTAATATTCGGCATGCTAATTACATTGCCGGTTGCCAAATTGCATTATCTCTTATAGTTTCCGAGATATGGACTATCGATAATTTACACCTTAGGCTCTGCTTCTAACTTGGGCCCAAATTGTAAAATGGTCTTATCTATTGGCGATTTCGTCCCAATTCACATTCCAAGTGATATTCGGCATGCTAATTACATTGCCGGTTGCGAAATTGCATTATCTCTTATAGTTTCCGAGATATGGACTATCGATAAATTTACACCTTAGGCTCTGCTTCTAACTTGGGCCCAAATTGTAAAATGGTCTTATCTATTGGCGATTTCGTTCCAATTCACATTCCAAGTAATATTCGGCATGCTAATTATATTGCCGGTTGCCAAATTGCATTATCTCTTATAGTTTCCGAGATATGGACTATCGATAATTTACACCTTAGGCTCTGCTTCTAACTTGGGCCCAAATTGTAAAATGGTCTTATCTATTGGCGATTTAGTTCCAATTCACATTCCAAGTAATATTCGGCATGCTAATTACATTGCCGGTTGCCAAATTGCATTAACTCTTATAGTTTCCGAGATATGGACTATCGATAATTTACACCTTAGGCTCTGCTTCTAACTTGGGCCCAAATTGTAAAATGATCTTATCTATTGGCGATTTCGTTCCAATTCACATTCCAAGTAATATTCGGCATGCTAATTATATTGCCGGTTGCCAAATTGCATTATCTCTTATAGTTTCCGAGATATGGACTATCGATAATTTACACCTTAGGCTCTGCTTCTAACTTGGGCCCAAATTGTAAAATGGTCTTATCTATTGACGATTTCGTTCCAATTCACATTCCAAGTAATATTCGGCGTGCTAATTACATTGCCGGTTGCGAAATTGCATTATCTCTTATAGTTTCCGAGATATGGACTATCAATAATTTACACCTTAGGCTCTGCTTCTAACTTGGGCCCAAATTGTAAAATGGTCTTATCTATTGGCGATTTCGTTCCAATTCACATTCCAAGTAATATTCGGCATGCTAATTACATTGCCGGTTGCCAAATTGCATTATCTCTTATAGTTTCTGAGATATGGACTATCGATAATTTACACCTTAGGCTCTGCTTCTAACTTGGGCCCAAATTGTAAAATGGCCTTATCTATTGGCGATTTCGTCCCAATTCACATTCCAAGTAATATTCGGCATGCTAATTACATTGCCGGTTGCGAAATTGCATTATCTCTTATAGTTTCAGAGATATGGACTATCGATAATTTACACCTTAGGCTCTGCTTCTAACTTGGGCCCAAATTGTAAAATGGTCTTATCTATTGGCAATTTCGTTCCAATTCACATTCCAAGTAATATTCGGCATGCTAATTACATTGCCGGTTGCCAAATTGCATTATCTCTTATAGTTTCCGAGATATGGACTATCGATAATTTACACCTTAGGCTCTGCTTCTAACTTGGGCCCAAATTGTAAAATGGTCTTATCTATTGGCGATTTCGTTCCAATTCACATTCCAAGTAATATTCGGCATGCTAATTACATTGCCGGTTGCCAAATTGCATTAACTCTTATAGTTTCCGAGATATGGACTATCGATAATTTACACCTTAGGCTCTGCTTCTAACTTGGGCCCAAATTGTAAAATGATCTTATCTATTGGCGATTTCGTTCCAAATCACATTCCAAGTAATATTCGGCATGCTAATTACATTGCCGGTTGCCAAATTGCATTATCTCTTATAGTTTCCGAGATATGGACTATCGATAATTTACACCATAGGCTCTGCTTATAACTTGGGCCCAAATTGTAAAATGGTCTTATCTATTGGCGATTTCGTTCCAATTCACATTCCAAGTAATATTCGGCATGCTAATTACATTGCCGGTTGCCAAATTGCATTATCTCTTATAGTTTCCGAGATATGGACTATCGATAATTTACACCTTAGGCTCTGCTTCTAACTTGGGCCCAAATTGTAAAATGGTCTTATCTATTGGCGATTTCGTTCCAATTCACATTCCAAGTAATATTCGGCATGCTAATTACATTGCCGGTTGCCAAATTGAATTATCTCTTATAGTTTCCGAGATATGGACTATCGATAATTTACACCTTAGGCTCTGCTTCTAACTTGGGCCCAAATTGTAAAATGGTCTTATCTATTGGCGATTTCGTTCCAATTCACATTCCAAGTAATATTCGGCATGCTAATTACATTGCCGGTTGCCAAATTGCATTATCTCTTATAGTTTCCGAGATATGGACTATCGATAATTTACACCTTAGGCTCTGCTTCTAACTTGGGCCCAAATTGTAAAATGGTCTTATCTATTGGCGTTTTCGTTCCAATTCACATTCCAAGTAATATTCGGCATGCTAATTACATTGCCGGTTGCCAAATTGCATTATCTCTTATAGTTTCCGAGATATGGACTATCGATAATTTACACCTTAGGCTCTGCTTCTAACTTGGGCCCAAATTGTAAAATGGTCTTATCTATTGGCGATTTAGTTGCAATTCACATTCCAAGTAATATTCGGCATGCTAATTACATTGCCGGTTGCCAAATTGCATTATCTCTTATAGTTTCCGAGATATGGACTATCGATAATTTACACCTTAGGCTCTGCTTCTAACTTGGGCCCAAATTGTAAAATGGTCTTATCTATTGGCGATTTCGTTCCAATTCACATTCCAAGTAATATTCGGCATGCTAATTACATTGCCGGTTGCCAAATTGCATTATCTCTTATAGTTTCCGAGATATGGACTATCGATAATTTACACCTTAGGCTCTGCTTCTAATTTGGGCCCAAATTGTAAAATGGTCTTATCTATTGGCGATTTCGTTCCAATTCACATTCCAAGTAATATTCGGCATGCTAATTACATTGCCGGTTGCCAAATTGAATTATCTCTTATAGTTTCCGAGATATGGACTATCGATAATTTACACCTTAGGCTCTGCTTCTAACTTGGGCCCAAATTGTAAAATGGTCTTACCTATTGGCGATTTCGTTCCAATTCATATTCCAAGTAATATTCGGCATGCTAATTACATTGCCGGTTGCCAAATTGCATTATCTCTTATAGTTTCCGAGATATGGACTATCGATAATTTACACCTTAGGCTCTGCTTCTAACTTGGGCCCAAATTGTAAAATGGTCTTATCTATTGGCGATTTCGTTCCAATTCACATTCCAAGTAATATTCGGCATGCTAATTACATTGCCGGTTGCCAAATTGCATTATCTCTTATAGTTTCCGAGATATGGACTATCGATAATTTTCACCTTAGGCACTGCTTCTAACTTGGGCCCAAATTGTAAAATGGTCTTATCTATTGGCGATTTCGTCCCAATTCACATTCCAAGTGATATTCGGCATGCTAATTACATTGCCGGTTGCGAAATTGCATTATCTCTTATAGTTTCCGAGATATGGACTATCGATAATTTACACCTTAGGCTCTGCTTCTAACTTGGGCCCAAATTGTAAAATGGTCTTATCTATTGGCGATTTCGTTCCAATTCACATTCCAAGTAATATTCGGCATGCTAATTACATTGCCGGTTGCCAAATTGAATTATCTCTTATAGTTTCCGAGATATGGACTATCGATAATTTACACCTTAGGCTCTGCTTCTAACTTGGGCCCAAATTGTGAAATGGTCTTACCTATTGGCGATTTCGTTCCAATTCATATTCCAAGTAATATTCGGCATGCTAATTACATTGCCGGTTGCCAAATTGCATTATCTCTTATAGTTTCCGATATATGGACTATCGATAATTTACACCTTAGGCTCTGCTTCTAACTTGGGCCCAAATTGTAAAATGGTCTTATCTATTGGCGATTTCGTTCCAATTCACATTCCAAGTAATATTCGGCATGCTAATTACATTGCCGGTTGCCAAATTGCATTATCTCTTATAGTTTCCGAGATATGGACTATCGATAATTTACACCTTAGGCTCTGCTTCTAACTTGGGCCCAAATTGTAAAATGGTCTTATCTATTGGCGATTTCGTTCCAATTCACATTCCAAGGAATATTCGGCATGCTAATTACATTGCCGGTTGCCAAATTGAATTATCTCTTATAGTTTCCGAGATATGGACTATCGATAATTTACACCTTAGGCTCTGCTTCTAACTTGGGCCCAAATTGTAAAATGGTCTTACCTATTGGCGATTTCGTTCCAATTCACATTCCAAGTAATATTCGGCATGTTAATTACATTGCCGGTTGCCAAATTGCATTATCTCTTATAGTTTCCGAGATATGGACTATCGATAATTTACACCTTAGGCTCTGCTTCTAACTTGGGCCCAAATTGTAAAATGGTCTTATCTATTGGCGATTTCGTTCCAATTCACATTCCAAGTAATATTCGGCATGCTAATTACATTGCCGGTTGCCAAATTGCATTATCTCTTATAGTTTCCGAGATATGGACTATCGATTATTTACACCTTAGGCTCTGCTTCTAACTTGGGCCCAAATTGTAAAATGGTCTTATCTATTGGCGATTTCGTCCCAATTCACATTCCAAGTGATATTCGGCATGCTAATTACATTGCCGGTTGCGAAATTGCATTATCTCTTATAGTTTCCGAGATATGGACTATCAATAATTTACACCTTAGGCTCTGCTTCTAACTTGGGCCCAAATTGTAAAATGGTCTTATCTATTGGCGATTTCGTTCCAATTCACATTCCAAGTAATATTCGGCATGCTAATTACATTGCCGGTTGCCAAATTGCATTATCTCTTATAGTTTCCGAGATATGGACTATCGATAATTTACACCTTAGGCTCTGCTTCTAACTTGGGCCCAAATTGTAAAATGGTTTTATCTATTGGCGATTTCGTTCCAATTCACACTCCAAGTAATATTCGGCATGCTAATTACATTGCCGGTTGCCAAATTGCATTATCTCTTATAGTTTCCGAGATATGGACTATCGATAATTTACACCTTAGGCTCTGCTTCTAACTTGGGCCCAAATTGTAAAATGGTCTTATCTATTGACGATTTCGTTCCAATTCACATTCCAAGTAATATTCGGCATGCTAATTACATTGCCGGTTGCGAAATTGCATTATCTCTTATAGTTTCCGAGATATGGACTATCAATAATTTACACCTTAGGCTCTGCTTCTAACTTGGGCCCAAATTGTAAAATGGTCTTATCTATTGGCGATTTCGTTCCAATTCACATTCCAAGTAATATTCGGCATGCTAATTACATTGCCGGTTGCCAAATTGCATTATCTCTTATAGTTTCTGAGATATGGACTATCGATAATTTACACCTTAGGCTCTGCTTCTAACTTGGGCCCAAATTGTAAAATGGCCTTATCTATTGGCGATTTCGTCCCAATTCACATTCCAAGTAATATTCGGCATGCTAATTACTTTGCCGGTTGCGAAATTGCATTATCTCTTATAGTTTCAGAGATATGGACTATCGATAATTTACACCTTAGGCTCTGCTTCTAACTTGGGCCCAAATTGTAAAATGGTCTTATCTATTGGCAATTTCGTTCCAATTCACATTCCAAGTAATATTCGGCATGCTAATTACATTGCCGGTTGCCAAATTGCATTATCTCTTATAGTTTCCGAGATATGGACTATCGATAATTTACTCCTTAGGCTCTGCTTCTAACTTGGGCCCAAATTGTAAAATGGTCTTATCTATTGGCGATTTCGTTCCAATTCACATTCCAAGTAATATTCGGCATGCTAATTACATTGCCGGTTGCCAAATTGCATTAACTCTTATAGTTTCCGAGATATGGACTATCGATAATTTACACCTTAGGCTCTGCTTCTAACTTGGGCCCAAATTGTAAAATGATCTTATCTATTGGCGATTTCGTTCCAAATCACATTCCAAGTAATATTCGGCATGCTAATTACATTGCCGGTTGCCAAATTGCATTATCTCTTATAGTTTCCGAGATATGGACTATCGATAATTTACACCATAGGCTCTGCTTATAACTTGGGCCCAAATTGTAAAATGGTCTTATCTACTGGCGATTTCGTTCCAATTCACATTCCAAGTAATATTCGGCATGCTAATTACATTGCCGGCTGCCAAATTGCATTATCTCTTATAGTTTCCGAGATATGGATTATCGATAATTTACACCTTAGGCTCTGCTTCTAACTTGGGCCCAAATTGTAAAATGGTCTTATCTATTGGCGATTTCGTTCCAATTCACATTCCAAGTAATATTCGGCATGCTAATTACATTGCCGGTTGCCAAATTGAATTATCTCTTATAGTTTCCGAGATATGGACTATCGATAATTTACACCTTAGGCTCTGCTTCTAACTTGGGCCCAAATTGTAAAATGGTCTTACCTATTGGCGATTTCGTTCCAATTCATATTCCAAGTAATATTCGGCATGCTAATTACATTGCCGGTTGCCAAATTGCATTATCTCTTATAGTTTCCGAGATATGGACTATCGATAATTTACACCTTAGGCTCTGCTTCTAACTTGGGCCCAAATTGTAAAATGATCTTATCTATTGGCGATTTCGTTCCAATTCACACTCCAAGTAATATTCGGCATGCTAATTACATTGCCGGTTGCCAAATTGCATTATCTCTTATAGTTTCCGAGATATGGACTATCGATAATTTACACCTTAGGCTCTGCTTCTAACTTGGGCCCAAATTGTAAAATGGTCTTATCTATTGGCGATTTCGTCCCAATTCACATTCCAAGTGATATTCGGCATGCTAATTACATTGCCGGTTGCGAAATTGCATTATCTCTTATAGTTTCCGAGATATAGACTATCGATAAATTTACACCTTAGGCTCTGCTTCTAACTTGGGCCCAAATTGTAAAATGGTCTTATCTATTGGCGATTTCGTTCCAATTCACATTCCAAGTAATATTCGGCATGCTAATTATATTGCCGGTTGCCAAATTGCATTATCTCTTATAGTTTCCGAGATATGGACTATCGATAATTTACACCTTAGGCTCTGCTTCTAACTTGGGCCCAAATTGTAAAATGGTCTTATCTATTGGCGATTTAGTTCCAATTCACATTCCAAGTAATATTCGGCATGCTAATTACATTGCCGGTTGCCAAATTGCATTAACTCTTATAGTTTCCGAGATATGGACTATCGATAATTTACACCTTAGGCTCTGCTTCTAACTTGGGCCCAAATTGTAAAATGATCTTATCTATTGGCGATTTCGTTCCAATTCACATTCCAAGTAATATTCGGCATGCTAATTATATTGCCGGTTGCCAAATTGCATTATCTCTTATAGTTTCCGAGATATGGACTATCGATAATTTACACCTTAGGCTCTGCTTCTAACTTGGGCCCAAATTGTAAAATGGTCTTATCTATTGACGATTTCGTTCCAATTCACATTCCAAGTAATATTCGGCATGCTAATTACATTGCCGGTTGCGAAATTGCATTATCTCTTATAGTTTCCGAGATATGGACTATCAATAATTTACACCTTAGGCTCTGCTTCTAACTTGGGCCCAAATTGTAAAATGGTCTTATCTATTGGCGATTTCGTTCCAATTCACATTCCAAGTAATATTCGGCATGCTAATTACATTGCCGGTTGCCAAATTGCATTATCTCTTATAGTTTCTGAGATATGGACTATCGATTATTTACACCTTAGGCTCTGCTTCTAACTTGGGCCCAAATTGTAAAATGGCCTTATCTATTGGCGATTTCGTCCCAATTCACATTCCAAGTAATATTCGGCATGCTAATTACATTGCCGGTTGCGAAATTGCATTATCTCTTATAGTTTCAGAGATATGGACTATCGATAATTTACACCTTAGGCTCTGCTTCTAACTTGGGCCCAAATTGTAAAATGGTCTTATCTATTGGCAATTTCGTTCCAATTCACATTCCAAGTAATATTCGGCATGCTAATTACATTGCCGGTTGCCAAATTGCATTATCTCTTATAGTTTCCGAGATATGGACTATCGATAATTTACACCTTAGGCTCTGCTTCTAACTTGGGCCCAAATTGTAAAATGGTCTTATCTATTGGCGATTTCGTTCCAATTCACATTCCAAGTAATATTCGGCATGCTAATTACATTGCCGGTTGCCAAATTGCATTAACTCTTATAGTTTCCGAGATATGGACTATCGATAATTTACACCTTAGGCTCTGCTTCTAACTTGGGCCCAAATTGTAAAATGATCTTATCTATTGGCGATTTCGTTCCAAATCACATTCCAAGTAATATTCGGCATGCTAATTACATTGCCGGTTGCCAAATTGCATTATCTCTTATAGTTTCCGAGATATGGACTATCGATAATTTACACCATAGGCTCTGCTTATAACTTGGGCCCAAATTGTAAAATGGTCTTATCTATTGGCGATTTCGTTCCAATTCACATTCCAAGTAATATTCGGCATGCTAATTACATTGCCGGTTGCCAAATTGCATTATCTCTTATAGTTTCCGAGATATGGACTATCGATAATTTACACCTTAGGCTCTGCTTCTAACTTGGGCCCAAATTGTAAAATGATCTTATCTATTGGCGATTTCGTTCCAATTCACATTCCAAGTAATATTCGGCATGCTAATTATATTGCCGGTTGCCAAATTGCATTATCTCTTATAGTTTCCGAGATATGGACTATCGATAATTTACACCTTAGGCTCTGCTTCTAACTTGGGCCCAAATTGTAAAATGGTCTTATCTATTGACGATTTCGTTCCAATTCACATTCCAAGTAATATTCGGCATGCTAATTACATTGCCGTTTGCGAAATTGCATTATCTCTTATAGTTTCCGAGATATGGACTATCAATAATTTACACCTTAGGCTCTGCTTCTAACTTGGGCCCAAATTGTAAAATGGTCTTATCTATTGGCGATTTCGTTCCAATTCACATTCCAAGTAATATTCGGCATGCTAATTACATTGCCGGTTGCCAAATTGCATTATCTCTTATAGTTTCTGAGATATGGACTATCGATAATTTACACCTTAGGCTCTGCTTCTAACTTGGGCCCAAATTGTAAAATGGCCTTATCTATTGGCGATTTCGTCCCAATTCACATTCCAAGTAATATTCGGCATGCTAATTACATTGCCGGTTGCGAAATTGCATTATCTCTTATAGTTTCAGAGATATGGACTATCGATAATTTACACCTTAGGCTCTGCTTCTAACTTGGGCCCAAATTGTAAAATGGTCTTATCTATTGGCAATTTCGTTCCAATTCACATTCCAAGTAATATTCGGCATGCTAATTACATTGCCGGTTGCCAAATTGCATTATCTCTTATAGTTTCCGAGATATGGACTATCGATAATTTACACCTTAGGCTCTGCTTCTAACTTGGGCCCAAATTGTAAAATGGTTTTATCTATTGGCGATTTCGTTCCAATTCACATTCCAAGTAATATTCGGCATGCTAATTACATTGCCGGTTGCCAAATTGCATTATCTCTTATAGTTTCCGAGATATGGACTATCGATAATTTACACCTTAGGCTCTCCTTCTAACTTGGGCCCAAATTGTAAAATGGTCTTATCTATTGACGATTTCGTTCCAATTCACATTCCAAGTAATATTCGGCATGCTAATTACATTGCCGGTTGCCAAATTGCATTATCTCTTATAGTTTCCGAGATATGGACTATCGATAATTTACACCTTAGGCTCTGCTTCTTACTTGGGCCCAAATTGTAAAATGGTCTTATCTATTGGCGATTTCGTTCCAATTCACACTCCAAGTAATATTCGGCATGCTAATTACATTGCCGGTTGCGAAATTGCATTATCTCTTATAGTTTCCGAGATATGGACTATCAATAATTTACACCTTAGGCTATGCTTCTAACTTGGGCCCAAATTGTAAAATGGTCTTATCTATTGGCGATTTCGTTCCAATTCACATTCCAAGTAATATTCGGCATGCTAATTACATTGCCGGTTGCCAAATTGCATTATCTCTTATAGTTTCTGAGATATGGACTATCGATAATTTACACCTTAGGCTCTGCTTCTAACTTGTGCCCAAATTGTAAAATGGCCTTATCTATTGGCGATTTCGTCCCAATTCACATTCCAAGTAATATTCGGCATGCTAATTACATTGCCGGTTGCGAAATTGCATTATCTCTTATAGTTTCAGAGATATGGACTATCGATAATTTACACCTTAGGCTCTGCTTCTAACTTGGGCCCAAATTGTAAAATGGTCTTATCTATTGGCAATTTCGTTCCAATTCACATTCCAGGTAATATTCGGCATGCTAATTACATTGCCGGTTGCCAAATTGCATTATCTCTTATAGTTTCCGAGATATGGACTATCGATAATTTACACCTTAGGCTCTGCTTCTAACTTGGGCCCAAATTGTAAAATGGTCTTATCTATTGGCAATTTCGTTCCAATTCACATTCCAAGTAATATTCGGCATGCTAATTACATTGCCGGTTGCCAAATTGCATTATCTCTTATAGTTTCCGAGATATGGACTATCGATAATTTACACCTTAGGCTCTGCTTCTAACTTGGGCCCAAATTGTAAAATGGTCTTATCTATTGGCGATTTCGTCCCAATTCACATTCCAAGTGATATTCGGCATGCTAATTACATTGCCGGTTGCGAAATTGCATTATCTCTTATAGTTTCCGAGATATGGACTATCGATTATTTACACCTTAGGCTCTGCTTCTAACTTGGGCCCAAATTGTAAAATGGTCTTATCTATTGGCGATTTCGTTCCAATTCACATTCCAAGTAATATTCGGCATGCTAATTACATTGCCGGTTGCCAAATTGCATTATCTCTTATAGTTTCCGAGATATGGACTATCGATAATTTACACCTTAGGCTCTGCTTCTAACTTGGGCCCAAATTGTAAAATGGTCTTATCTATTGGCGATTTAGTTGCAATTCACATTCCAAGTAATATTCGGCATGCTAATTACATTGCCGGTTGCCAAATTGCATTATCTCTTATAGTTTCCGAGATATGGACTATCGATAATTTACACCTTAGGCTCTGCTTCTAACTTGGGCCCAAATTGTAAAATGGTCTTATCTATTGGCGATTTCGTTCCAATTCACATTCCAAGTAATATTCGGCATGCTAATTACATTGCCGGTTGCCAAATTGCATTATCTCTTATAGTTTCCGAGATATGGACTATCGATAATTTACACCTTAGGCTCTGCTTCTAACTTGGGCCCAAATTGTAAAATGGTCTTATCTATTGGCGATTTCGTTCCAATTCTCATTCCAAGTAATATTCGGCATGCTAATTACATTGCCGGTTGCCAAATTGCATTATCTCTTATAGTTTCCGAGATATGGACTATCGATAATTTACACCTTAGGCTCTGCTTCTAACTTGGGCCCAAATTGTAAAATGGTCTTATCTATTGGCGATTTCGTTCCAATTCACACTCCAAGTAATATTCGGCATGCTAATTACATTGCCGGTTGCGAAATTGCATTATCTCTTATAGTTTCCGAGATATGGACTATCCATAATTTACACCTTAGGCTCTGCTTCTAACTTGGGCCCAAATTGTAAAATGGTCTTATCTATTGGCGATTTCGTTCCAATTCACATTCCAAGTAATATTCGGCATGCTAATTACATTGCCGGTTGCCAAATTGCATTATCTCTTATAGTTTCCGAGATATGGACTATCGATAATTTACACCTTAGGCTCTGCTTCTAACTTGGGCCCAAATTGTAAAATGGTCTTATCTATTGGCGATTTCGTTCCAATTCACATTCCAAGTAATATTCGGCATGCTAATTACATTGCCGGTTGCCAAATTGCATTATCTCTTATAGTTTCCGAGATATGGACTATCGATAATTTACACCTTAGGCTCTGCTTCTAACTTGGGCCCAAATTGTAAAATGGTCTTATCTATTGGCGATTTCGTTCCAATTCACATTCCAAGTAATATTCGGCATGCTAATTACATTGCCGGTTGCCAAATTGAATTATCTCTTATAGTTTCCGAGATATGGACTATCGATAATTTACACCTTAGGCTCTGCTTCTAACTTGGGCCCAAATTGTAAAATGGTCTTACCTATTGGCGATTTCGTTCCAATTCACATTCCAAGTAATATTCGGCATGCTAATTACATTGCCGGTTGCCAAATTGCATTATCTCTTATAGTTTCCGAGATATGGACTATCGATAATTTACACCTTAGGCTCTGCTTCTAACTTGGGCCCAAATTGTAAAATGGTCTTATCTATTGGCGATTTCGTTCCAATTCACATTCCAATTAATATTCGGCATGCTAATTACATTGCCGGTTGCCAAATTGCATTATCTCTTATAGTTTCCGAGATATGGACTATCGATAATTTACACCTTAGGCTCTGCTTCTAACTTGGGCCCAAATTGTAAAATGGCCTTATCTATTGGCGATTTCGTTCCAATTCACATTCCAAGTAATATTCGGCATGCTAATTACATTGCCGGTTGCCAAATTGCATTATCCCTTATAGTTTCCGAGATATGGACTATCGATAATTTACACCTTAGGCTCTGCTTCTAACTTGGGCCCAAATTGTAAAATGGTCTTATCTATTGGCGATTTCGTCCCAATTCACATTCCAAGTGATATTCGGCATGCTAATTACATTGCCGGTTGCGAAATTGCATTATCCCTTATAGTTTCCGAGATATAGACTATCAATAATTTACACCTTAGGCTCTGCTTCTAACTTGGGCCCAAATTGTAAAATGGTCTTATCTATTGGCGATTTCGTTCCAATTCACAATCCAAGCAATATTCGGCATGCTAATTACATTGCCGGTTGCCAAATTGCATTATCTCTTATAGTTTCCGAGATATGGACTATCGATAATTTACACCTTAGGCTCTGCTTCTAACTTGGGCCCAAATTGTAAAATGGTTTTATCTATTGGCGATTTCGTTCCAATTCACATTCCAAGTAATATTCGGCATGCTAATTACATTGCCGGTTGCCAAATTGCATTATCTCTTATAGTTTCCGAGATATGGACTATCGATAATTTACACCTTAGGCTCTCCTTCTAACTTGGGCCCAAATTGTAAAATGGTCTTATCTATTGACGATTTCGTTCCAATTCACATTCCAAGTAATATTCGGCATGCTAATTACATTGCCGGTTGCGAAATTGCATTATCTCTTATAGTTTCCGAGATATGGACTATCAATAATTTACACCTTAGGCTCTGCTTCTAACTTGGGCCCAAATTGTAAAATGGTCTTATCTATTGGCGATTTCGTTCCAATTCACATTCCAAGTAATATTCGGCATGCTAATTACATTGCCGGTTGCGAAATTGCATTATCTCTTATAGTTTCCGAGATATGGACTATCAATAATTTACACCTTAGGCTATGCTTCTAACTTGGGCCCAAATTGTAAAATGGTTTTATCTATTGGCGATTTCGTTCCAATTCACATTCCAAGTAATATTCGGCATGCTAATTACATTGCCGGTTGCCAAATTGCATTATCTCTTATAGTTTCCGAGATATGGACTATCAATAATTTACACCTTAGGCTATGCTTCTAACTTGGGCCCAAATTGTAAAATGGTTTTATCTATTGGCGATTTCGTTCCAATTCACATTCCAAGTAATATTCGGCATGCTAATTACATTGCCGGTTGCCAAATTGCATTATCTCTTATAGTTTCCGAGATATGGACTATCGATAATTTACACCTTAGGCTCTGCTTCTAACTTGGGCCCAAATTGTAAAATGGTTTTATCTATTGGCGATTTCGTTCCAATTCACATTCCAAGTAATATTCGGCATGCTAATTACATTGCCTGTTGCCAAATTGCATTATCTCTTATAGTTTCCGAGATATGGACTATCGATAATTTACACCTTAGGCTCTGCTTCTAACTTGGGCCCAAATTGTAAAATGGTCTTATCTATTGGCGATTTCGTTCCAATTCACATTCCAAGTAATATTCGGCATGCTAATTACATTGCCGGTTGCGAAATTGCATTATCTCTTATAGTTTCCGAGATATGGACTATCAATAATTTACACCTTAGGCTATGCTTCTAACTTGGGCCCAAATTGTAAAATGGTCTTATCTATTGGCGATTTCGTTCCAATTCACATTCCAAGTAATATTCGGCATGCTAATTACATTGCCGGTTGCCAAATTGCATTATCTCTTATAGTTTCTGAGATATGGACTATCGATAATTTACACCTTAGGCTCTGCTTCTAACTTGGGCCCAAATTGTAAAATGGCCTTATCTATTGACGATTTCGTCCCAATTCACATTCCAAGTAATATTCGGCATGCTAATTACATTGCCGGTTGCGAAATTGCATTATCTCTTATAGTTTCAGAGATATGGACTATCGATAATTTACACCTTAGGCTCTGCTTCTAACTTGGGCCCAAATTGTAAAATGGTCTTATCTATTGGCAATTTCGTTCCAATTCACATTCCAAGTAATATTCGGCATGCTAATTACATTGCCGGTTGCCAAATTGCATTATCTCATATAGTTTCCGAGATATGGACTATCGATAATTTACACCTTAGGCTCTGCTTCTAACTTGGGCCCAAATTGTAAAATGGTCTTATCTATTGGCGATTTCGTTCCAATTCACATTCCAAGTAATATTCGGCATGCTAATTACATTGCCGGTTGCCAAATTGCATTAACTCTTATAGTTTCCGAGATATGGACTATCGATAATTTACACCTTAGGCTCTGCTTCTAACTTGGGCCCAAATTGTAAAATGATCTTATCTATTGGCGATTTCGTTCCAATTCACATTCCAAGTAATATTCGGCATGCTAATTACATTGCCGGTTGCCAAATTGCATTATCTCTTATAGTTTCCGAGATGTGGACTATCGATAATTTACACCTTAGGCTCTGCTTCTAACTTGGGCCCAAATTGTAAAATGGTCTTATCTATTGGCGATTTCGTTCCAATTCACATTCCAAGTAATATTCGGCATGCTAATTACATTGCCGGTTGCCAAATTGCATTATCTCTTATAGTTTCCGAGATATGGACTATCGATAATTTACACCTTAGGCTCTGCTTCTAACTTGGGCCCAAATTGTAAAATGGTCTTATCTATTGGCGATTTCGTTCCAATTCACATTCCAAGGAATATTCGGCATGCTAATTACATTGCCGGTTGCCAAATTGAATTATCTCTTATAGTTTCCGAGATATGGACTATCGATAATTTACACCTTAGGCTCTGCTTCTAACTTGGGCCCAAATTGTAAAATGGTCTTACCTATTGGCGATTTCGTTCCAATTCACATTCCAAGTAATATTCGGCATGCTAATTACATTGCCGGTTGCCAAATTGCATTATCTCTTATAGTTTCCGAGATATGGACTATCGATAATTTACACCTTAGGCTCTGCTTCTAACTTGGGCCCAAATTGTAAAATGGTCTTATCTATTGGCGATTTCGTTCCAATTCACATTCCAAGTAATATTCGGCATGCTAATTACATTGCCGGTTGCCAAATTGCATTATCTCTTATAGTTTCCGAGATATGGACTATCGATAATTTACACCTTAGGCTCTGCTTCTAACTTGGGCCCAAATTGTAAAATGGTCTTATCTATTGGCAATTTCGTTCCAATTCACATTCCAAGTAATATTCGGCATGCTAATTACATTGCCGGTTGCCAAATTGCATTATCTCTTATAGTTTCCGAGATATGGACTATCGATAATTTACACCTTAGGCTCTGCTTCTAACTTGGGCCCAAATTGTAAAATGGTCTTATCTATTGGCGATTTCGTCCCAATTCACATTCCAAGTGATATTCGGCATGCTAATTACATTGCCGGTTGCGAAATTGCATTATCTCTTATAGTTTCCGAGATATGGACTATCGATTATTTACACCTTAGGCTCTGCTTCTAACTTGGGCCCAAATTGTAAAATGGTCTTATCTATTGGCGATTTCGTTCCAATTCACATTCCAAGTAATATTCGGCATGCTAATTACATTGCCGGTTGCCAAATTGCATTATCTCTTATAGTTTCCGAGATATGGACTATCGATAATTTACACCTTAGGCTCTGCTTCTAACTTGGGCCCAAATTGTAAAATGGTCTTATCTATTGGCGATTTAGTTGCAATTCACATTCCAAGTAATATTCGGCATGCTAATTACATTGCCGGTTGCCAAATTGCATTATCTCTTATAGTTTCCGAGATATGGACTATCGATAATTTACACCTTAGGCTCTGCTTCTAACTTGGGCCCAAATTGTAAAATGGTCTTATCTATTGGCGATTTCGTTCCAATTCACATTCCAAGTAATATTCGGCATGCTAATTACATTGCCGGTTGCCAAATTGCATTATCTCTTATAGTTTCCGAGATATGGACTATCGATAATTTACACCTTAGGCTCTGCTTCTAACTTGGGCCCAAATTGTAAAATGGTCTTATCTATTGGCGATTTCGTTCCAATTCTCATTCCAAGTAATATTCGGCATGCTAATTACATTGCCGGTTGCCAAATTGCATTATCTCTTATAGTTTCCGAGATATGGACTATCGATAATTTACACCTTAGGCTCTGCTTCTAACTTGGGCCCAAATTGTAAAATGGTCTTATCTATTGGCGATTTCGTTCCAATTCACACTCCAAGTAATATTCGGCATGCTAATTACATTGCCGGTTGCGAAATTGCATTATCTCTTATAGTTTCCGAGATATGGACTATCCATAATTTACACCTTAGGCTCTGCTTCTAACTTGGGCCCAAATTGTAAAATGGTCTTATCTATTGGCGATTTCGTTCCAATTCACATTCCAAGTAATATTCGGCATGCTAATTACATTGCCGGTTGCCAAATTGCATTATCTCTTATAGTTTCCGAGATATGGACTATCGATAATTTACACCTTAGGCTCTGCTTCTAACTTGGGCCCAAATTGTAAAATGGTCTTATCTATTGGCGATTTCGTTCCAATTCACATTCCAAGTAATATTCGGCATGCTAATTACATTGCCGGTTGCCAAATTGCATTATCTCTTATAGTTTCCGAGATATGGACTATCGATAATTTACACCTTAGGCTCTGCTTCTAACTTGGGCCCAAATTGTAAAATGGTCTTATCTATTGGCGATTTCGTTCCAATTCACATTCCAAGTAATATTCGGCATGCTAATTACATTGCCGGTTGCCAAATTGAATTATCTCTTATAGTTTCCGAGATATGGACTATCGATAATTTACACCTTAGGCTCTGCTTCTAACTTGGGCCCAAATTGTAAAATGGTCTTACCTATTGGCGATTTCGTTCCAATTCACATTCCAAGTAATATTCGGCATGCTAATTACATTGCCGGTTGCCAAATTGCATTATCTCTTATAGTTTCCGAGATATGGACTATCGATAATTTACACCTTAGGCTCTGCTTCTAACTTGGGCCCAAATTGTAAAATGGTCTTATCTATTGGCGATTTCGTTCCAATTCACATTCCAATTAATATTCGGCATGCTAATTACATTGCCGGTTGCCAAATTGCATTATCTCTTATAGTTTCCGAGATATGGACTATCGATAATTTACACCTTAGGCTCTGCTTCTAACTTGGGCCCAAATTGTAAAATGGCCTTATCTATTGGCGATTTCGTTCCAATTCACATTCCAAGTAATATTCGGCATGCTAATTACATTGCCGGTTGCCAAATTGCATTATCCCTTATAGTTTCCGAGATATGGACTATCGATAATTTACACCTTAGGCTCTGCTTCTAACTTGGGCCCAAATTGTAAAATGGTCTTATCTATTGGCGATTTCGTCCCAATTCACATTCCAAGTGATATTCGGCATGCTAATTACATTGCCGGTTGCGAAATTGCATTATCCCTTATAGTTTCCGAGATATAGACTATCAATAATTTACACCTTAGGCTCTGCTTCTAACTTGGGCCCAAATTGTAAAATGGTCTTATCTATTGGCGATTTCGTTCCAATTCACAATCCAAGCAATATTCGGCATGCTAATTACATTGCCGGTTGCCAAATTGCATTATCTCTTATAGTTTCCGAGATATGGACTATCGATAATTTACACCTTAGGCTCTGCTTCTAACTTGGGCCCAAATTGTAAAATGGTTTTATCTATTGGCGATTTCGTTCCAATTCACATTCCAAGTAATATTCGGCATGCTAATTACATTGCCGGTTGCCAAATTGCATTATCTCTTATAGTTTCCGAGATATGGACTATCGATAATTTACACCTTAGGCTCTCCTTCTAACTTGGGCCCAAATTGTAAAATGGTCTTATCTATTGACGATTTCGTTCCAATTCACATTCCAAGTAATATTCGGCATGCTAATTACATTGCCGGTTGCGAAATTGCATTATCTCTTATAGTTTCCGAGATATGGACTATCAATAATTTACACCTTAGGCTCTGCTTCTAACTTGGGCCCAAATTGTAAAATGGTCTTATCTATTGGCGATTTCGTTCCAATTCACATTCCAAGTAATATTCGGCATGCTAATTACATTGCCGGTTGCGAAATTGCATTATCTCTTATAGTTTCCGAGATATGGACTATCAATAATTTACACCTTAGGCTATGCTTCTAACTTGGGCCCAAATTGTAAAATGGTTTTATCTATTGGCGATTTCGTTCCAATTCACATTCCAAGTAATATTCGGCATGCTAATTACATTGCCGGTTGCCAAATTGCATTATCTCTTATAGTTTCCGAGATATGGACTATCAATAATTTACACCTTAGGCTATGCTTCTAACTTGGGCCCAAATTGTAAAATGGTTTTATCTATTGGCGATTTCGTTCCAATTCACATTCCAAGTAATATTCGGCATGCTAATTACATTGCCGGTTGCCAAATTGCATTATCTCTTATAGTTTCCGAGATATGGACTATCGATAATTTACACCTTAGGCTCTGCTTCTAACTTGGGCCCAAATTGTAAAATGGTTTTATCTATTGGCGATTTCGTTCCAATTCACATTCCAAGTAATATTCGGCATGCTAATTACATTGCCTGTTGCCAAATTGCATTATCTCTTATAGTTTCCGAGATATGGACTATCGATAATTTACACCTTAGGCTCTGCTTCTAACTTGGGCCCAAATTGTAAAATGGTCTTATCTATTGGCGATTTCGTTCCAATTCACATTCCAAGTAATATTCGGCATGCTAATTACATTGCCGGTTGCGAAATTGCATTATCTCTTATAGTTTCCGAGATATGGACTATCAATAATTTACACCTTAGGCTATGCTTCTAACTTGGGCCCAAATTGTAAAATGGTCTTATCTATTGGCGATTTCGTTCCAATTCACATTCCAAGTAATATTCGGCATGCTAATTACATTGCCGGTTGCCAAATTGCATTATCTCTTATAGTTTCTGAGATATGGACTATCGATAATTTACACCTTAGGCTCTGCTTCTAACTTGGGCCCAAATTGTAAAATGGCCTTATCTATTGACGATTTCGTCCCAATTCACATTCCAAGTAATATTCGGCATGCTAATTACATTGCCGGTTGCGAAATTGCATTATCTCTTATAGTTTCAGAGATATGGACTATCGATAATTTACACCTTAGGCTCTGCTTCTAACTTGGGCCCAAATTGTAAAATGGTCTTATCTATTGGCAATTTCGTTCCAATTCACATTCCAAGTAATATTCGGCATGCTAATTACATTGCCGGTTGCCAAATTGCATTATCTCATATAGTTTCCGAGATATGGACTATCGATAATTTACACCTTAGGCTCTGCTTCTAACTTGGGCCCAAATTGTAAAATGGTCTTATCTATTGGCGATTTCGTTCCAATTCACATTCCAAGTAATATTCGGCATGCTAATTACATTGCCGGTTGCCAAATTGCATTAACTCTTATAGTTTCCGAGATATGGACTATCGATAATTTACACCTTAGGCTCTGCTTCTAACTTGGGCCCAAATTGTAAAATGATCTTATCTATTGGCGATTTCGTTCCAATTCACATTCCAAGTAATATTCGGCATGCTAATTACATTGCCGGTTGCCAAATTGCATTATCTCTTATAGTTTCCGAGATGTGGACTATCGATAATTTACACCTTAGGCTCTGCTTCTAACTTGGGCCCAAATTGTAAAATGGTCTTATCTATTGGCGATTTCGTTCCAATTCACATTCCAAGTAATATTCGGCATGCTAATTACATTGCCGGTTGCCAAATTGCATTATCTCTTATAGTTTCCGAGATATGGACTATCGATAATTTACACCTTAGGCTCTGCTTCTAACTTGGGCCCAAATTGTAAAATGGTCTTATCTATTGGCGATTTCGTTCCAATTCACATTCCAAGGAATATTCGGCATGCTAATTACATTGCCGGTTGCCAAATTGAATTATCTCTTATAGTTTCCGAGATATGGACTATCGATAATTTACACCTTAGGCTCTGCTTCTAACTTGGGCCCAAATTGTAAAATGGTCTTACCTATTGGCGATTTCGTTCCAATTCACATTCCAAGTAATATTCGGCATGCTAATTACATTGCCGGTTGCCAAATTGCATTATCTCTTATAGTTTCCGAGATATGGACTATCGATAATTTACACCTTAGGCTCTGCTTCTAACTTGGGCCCAAATTGTAAAATGGTCTTATCTATTGGCGATTTCGTTCCAATTCACATTCCAAGTAATATTCGGCATGCTAATTACATTGCCGGTTGCCAAATTGCATTATCTCTTATAGTTTCCGAGATATGGACTATCGATAATTTACACCTTAGGCTCTGCTTCTAACTTGGGCCCAAATTGTAAAATGGTCTTATCTATTGGCGATTTCGTCCCAATTCACATTCCAAGTGATATTCGGCATGCTAATTACATTGCCGGTTGCGAAATTGCATTATCTCTTATAGTTTCCGAGATATGGACGATCAATAATTTACACCTTAGGCTCTGCTTCTAACTTGGGCCCAAATTGTAAAATGGTCTTATCTATTGGCGATTTCGTTCCAATTCACATTCCAAGTAATATTCGGCATGCTAATTACATTGCCGGTTGCCAAATTGCATTATCTCTTATAGTTTCCGAGGTATGGACTATCGATAATTTACACCTTAGGCTCTGCTTCTAACTTGGGCCCAAATTGTAAAATGGTTTTATCTATTGGCGATTTCGTTCCAATTCACATTCCAAGTAATATTCGGCATGCTAATTACATTGCCGGTTGCCAAATTGCATTATCCCTTATAGTTTCCGAGATATGGACTATCGATAATTTACACCTTAGGCTCTGCTTCTAACTTGGGCCCAAATTGTAAAATGGTCTTATCTATTGGCGATTTCGTCCCAATTCACATTCCAAGTGATATTCGGCATGCTAATTACATTGCCGGTTGCGAAATTGCATTATCTCTTATAGTTTCCGAGATATAGACTATCAATAATTTACACCTTAGGCTCTGCTTCTAACTTTTGCCCAAATTGTAAAATGGTCTTATCTATTGGCGATTTCGTTCCAATTCACATTCCAAGTAATATTCGGCATGCTAATTACATTGCCGGTTGCCAAATTGCATTATCTCTTATAGTTTCCGAGATATGGACTATCGATAATTTACACCTTAGGCTCTGCTTCTAACTTGGGCCCAAATTGTAAAATGGTTTTATCTATTGGCGATTTCGTTCCAATTCACATTCCAAGTAATATTCGGCATGCTAATTACATTGCCGGTTGCCAAATTGCATTATCTCTTATAGTTTCCGAGATATGGACTATCGATAATTTACACCTTAGGCTCTCCTTCTAACTTGGGCCCAAATTGTAAAATGGTCTTATCTATTGACGATTTCGTTCCAATTCACATTCCAAGTAATATTCGGCATGCTAATTACATTGCCTGTTGCCAAATTGCATTATCTCTTATAGTTTCCGAGATATGGACTATCGATAATTTACACCTTAGGCTCTGCTTCTAACTTGGGCCCAAATTGTAAAATGGTCTTATCTATTGGCGATTTCGTTCCAATTCACATTCCAAGTAATATTCGGCATGCTAATTACATTGCCGGTTGCAAAATTGCATTATCTCTTATAGTTTCCGAGATATGGACTATCGATAATTTACACCTTAGGCTCTGCTTCTTACTTGGGCCCAAATTGTAAAATGGTCTTATCTATTGGCGATTTCGTTCCAATTCACACTCCAAGTAATATTCGGCATGCTAATTACATTGCCGGTTGCGAAATTGCATTATCTCTTATAGTTTCCGAGATATGGACTATCAATAATTTACACCTTAGGCTATGCTTCTAACTTGGGCCCAAATTGTAAAATGGTCTTATCTATTGGCGATTTCGTTCCAATTCACATTCCAAGTAATATTCGGCATGCTAATTACATTGCCGGTTGCCAAATTGCATTATCTCTTATAGTTTCTGAGATATGGACTATCGATAATTTACACCTTAGGCTCTGCTTCTAACTTGGGCCCAAATTGTAAAATGGCCTTATCTATTGACGATTTCGTCCCAATTCACATTCCAAGTAATATTCGGCATGCTAATTACATTGCCGGTTGCGAAATTGCATTATCTCTTATAGTTTCAGAGATATGGACTATCGATAATTTACACCTTAGGCTCTACTTCTAACTTGGGCCCAAATTGTAAAATGGTCTTATCTATTGGCAATTTCGTTCCAATTCACATTCCAAGTAATATTCGACATGCTAATTACATTGCCGGTTGCCAAATTGCATTATCTCATATAGTTTCCGAGATATGGACTATCGATAATTTACACCTTAGGCTCTGCTTCTAACTTGGGCCCAAATTGTAAAATGGTCTTATCTATTGGCGATTTCGTTCCAATTCACATTCCAAGTAATATTCGGCATGCTAATTACATTGCCGGTTGCCAAATTGAATTATCTCTTATAGTTTCCGAGATATGGACTATCGATAATTTACACCTTAGGCTCTGCTTCTAACTTGGGCCCAAATTGTGAAATGGTCTTACCTATTGGCGATTTCGTTCCAATTCATATTCCAAGTAATATTCGGCATGCTAATTACATTGCCGGTTGCCAAATTGCATTATCTCTTATAGTTTCCGATATATGGACTATCGATAATTTACACCTTAGGCTCTGCTTCTAACTTGGGCCCAAATTGTAAAATGGTCTTATCTATTGGCGATTTCGTTCCAATTCACATTCCAAGTAATATTCGGCATGCTAATTACATTGCCGGTTGCCAAATTGCATTATCTCTTATAGTTTCCGAGATATGGACTATCGATAATTTACACCTTAGGCTCTGCTTCTAACTTGGGCCCAAATTGTAAAATGGTCTTATCTATTGGCGATTTCGTTCCAATTCACATTCCAAGGAATATTCGGCATGCTAATTACATTGCCGGTTGCCAAATTGAATTATCTCTTATAGTTTCCGAGATATGGACTATCGATAATTTACACCTTAGGCTCTGCTTCTAACTTGGGCCCAAATTGTAAAATGGTCTTACCTATTGGCGATTTCGTTCCAATTCACATTCCAAGTAATATTCGGCATGCTAATTACATTGCCGGTTGCCAAATTGCATTATCTCTTATAGTTTCCGAGATATGGACTATCGATAATTTACACCTTAGGCTCTGCTTCTAACTTGGGCCCAAATTGTAAAATGGTCTTATCTATTGGCGATTTCGTTCCAATTCACATTCCAAGTAATATTCGGCATGCTAATTACATTGCCGGTTGCCAAATTGCATTATCTCTTATAGTTTCCGAGATATGGACTATCGATTATTTACACCTTAGGCTCTGCTTCTAACTTGGGCCCAAATTGTAAAATGGTCTTATCTATTGGCGATTTCGTCCCAATTCACATTCCAAGTGATATTCGGCATGCTAATTACATTGCCGGTTGCGAAATTGCATTATCTCTTATAGTTTCCGAGATATGGACTATCAATAATTTACACCTTAGGCTCTGCTTCTAACTTGGGCCCAAATTGTAAAATGGTCTTATCTATTGGCGATTTCGTTCCAATTCACATTCCAAGTAATATTCGGCATGCTGATTACATTGCCGGTTGCCAAATTGCATTACTCTTATAGTTTCCGAGATATGGACTATCGATAATTTACACCTTAGGCTCTGCTTCTAACTTGGGCCCAAATTGTAAAATGGTTTTATCTATTGGCGATTTCGTTCCAATTCACACTCCAAGTAATATTCGGCATGCTAATTACATTGCCGGTTGCCAAATTGCATTATCTCTTATAGTTTCCGAGATATGGACTATCGATAATTTACACCTTAGGCTCTGCTTCTAACTTGGGCCCAAATTGTAAAATGGTCTTATCTATTGACGATTTCGTTCCAATTCACATTCCAAGTAATATTCGGCATGCTAATTACATTGCCGGTTGCGAAATTGCATTATCTCTTATAGTTTCCGAGATATGGACTATCAATAATTTACACCTTAGGCTCTGCTTCTAACTTGGGCCCAAATTGTAAAATGGTCTTATCTATTGGCGATTTCGTTCCAATTCACATTCCAAGTAATATTCGGCATGCTAATTACATTGCCGGTTGCCAAATTGCATTATCTCTTATAGTTTCTGAGATATGGACTATCGATAATTTACACCTTAGGCTCTGCTTCTAACTTGGGCCCAAATTGTAAAATGGCCTTATCTATTGGCGATTTCGTCCCAATTCACATTCCAAGTAATATTCGGCATGCTAATTACATTGCCGGTTGCGAAATTGCATTATCTCTTATAGTTTCAGAGATATGGACTATCGATAATTTACACCTTAGGCTCTGCTTCTAACTTGGGCCCAAATTGTAAAATGGTCTTATCTATTGGCAATTTCGTTCCAATTCACATTCCAAGTAATATTCGGCATGCTAATTACATTGCCGGTTGCCAAATTGCATTATCTCTTATAGTTTCCGAGATATGGACTATCGATAATTTACACCTTAGGCTCTGCTTCTAACTTGGGCCCAAATTGTAAAATGGTCTTATCTATTGGCGATTTCGTTCCAATTCACATTCCAAGTAATATTCGGCATGCTAATTACATTGCCGGTTGCCAAATTGCATTAACTCTTATAGTTTCCGAGATATGGACTATCGATAATTTACACCTTAGGCTCTGCTTCTAACTTGGGCCCAAATTGTAAAATGATCTTATCTATTGGCGATTTCGTTCCAAATCACATTCCAAGTAATATTCGGCATGCTAATTACATTGCCGGTTGCCAAATTGCATTATCTCTTATAGTTTCCGAGATATGGACTATCGATAATTTACACCATAGGCTCTGCTTATAACTTGGGCCCAAATTGTAAAATGGTCTTATCTATTGGCGATTTCGTTCCAATTCACATTCCAAGTAATATTCGGCATGCTAATTACATTGCCGGCTGCCAAATTGCATTAACTCTTATAGTTTCCGAGATATGGACTATCGATAATTTACACCTTAGGCTCTGCTTCTAACTTGGGCCCAAATTGTAAAATGATCTTATCTATTGGCGATTTCGTTCCAAATCACATTCCAAGTAATATTCGGCATGCTAATTACATTGCCGGTTGCCAAATTGCATTATCTCTTATAGTTTCCGAGATATGGACTATCGATAATTTACACCATAGGCTCTGCTTATAACTTGGGCCCAAATTGTAAAATGGTCTTATCTATTGGCGATTTCGTTCCAATTCACATTCTAAGTAATATTCGGCATGCTAATTACATTGCCGGCTGCCAAATTGCATTATCTCTTATAGTTTCCGAGATATGGATTATCGATAATTTACACCTTAGGCTCTGCTTCTAACTTGGGCCCAAATTGTAAAATGGTCTTTTCTATTGGCGATTTCGTTCCAATTCACATTCCAAGTAATATTCGGCATGCTAATTACATTGCCGGTTGCCAAATTGAATTATCTCTTATAGTTTCCGAGATATGGACTATCGATAATTTACACCTTAGGCTCTGCTTCTAACTTGGGCCCAAATTGTAAAATGGTCTTACCTATTGGCGATTTCGTTCCAATTCATATTCCAAGTAATATTCGGCATGCTAATTACATTGCCGGTTGCCAAATTGCATTATCTCTTATAGTTTCCGAGATATGGACTATCGATAATTTACACCTTAGGCTCTGCTTCTAACTTGGGCCCAAATTGTAAAATGATCTTATCTATTGGCGATTTCGTTCCAATTCACATTCCAAGTAATATTCGGCATGCTAATTACATTGCCGGTTGCCAAATTGCATTATCTCTTATAGTTTCCGAGATATGGACTATCGATAATTTACACCTTAGGCTCTGCTTCTAACTTGGGCCCAAATTGTAAAATGGTCTTATCTATTGGCGATTTCGTCCCAATTCACATTCCAAGTGATATTCGGCATGCTAATTACATTGCCGGTTGCGAAATTGCATTATCTCTTATAGTTTCCGAGATATGGACTATCGATAAATTTACACCTTAGGCTCTGCTTCTAACTTGGGCCCAAATTGTAAAATGGTCTTATCTATTGGCGATTTCGTTCCAATTCACATTCCAAGTAATATTCGGCATGCTAATTATATTGCCGGTTGCCAAATTGCATTATCTCTTATAGTTTCCGAGATATGGACTATCGATAATTTACACCTTAGGCTCTGCTTCTAACTTGGGCCCAAATTGTAAAATGGTTTTATCTATTGGCGATTTAGTTGCAATTCACATTCCAAGTAATATTCGGCATGCTAATTACATTGCCGGTTGCCAAATTGCATTATCTCTTATAGTTTCCGAGATATGGACTATCGATAATTTACACCTTAGGCTCTGCTTCTAACTTGGGCCCAAATTGTAAAATGGTCTTATCTATTGGCGATTTCGTTCCAATTCGCATTCCAAGTAATATTCGGCATGCTAATTACATTGCCGGTTGCCAAATTGCATTATCTCTTATAGTTTCCGAGATATGGACTATCGATAATTTACTCCTTAGGCTCTGCTTCTAACTTGGGCCCAAATTGTAAAATGGTCTTATCTATTGGCGATTTCGTTCCAATTCACATTCCAAGTAATATTCGGCATGCTAATTACATTGCCGGTTGCCAAATTGCATTATCTCTTATAGTTTCCGAGATATGGACTATCGATAATTTACACCTTAGGCTCTGCTTCTAACTTGGGCCCAAATTGTAAAATGGTCTTATCTATTGGCGATTTCGTTCCAATTCACATTCCAAGTAATATTCGGCATGCTAATTACATTGCCGGTTGCCAAATTGCATTATCTCTTATAGTTTCCGAGATATGGACTATCGATAATTTACACCTTAGGCTCTGCTTCTAACTTGGATTAATTGTAAAATGGTCTTATCTATTGGCGATTTCGTTCCAATTCACATCCCAAGTAATATTCGGCATGCTAATTACATTGCCGGTTGCCAAATTGCATTACCTCTTATAGTTTCCGAGATATGGACTATCGATAATTTACACCTTAGGCTCTGCTTCTAACTTGGGCCCAAATTGTAAAATGGTCTTATCTATTGGCGATTTCGTTCCAATTCACATTCCAAGTAATATTCGGCATGCTAATTACATTGCCGGTTGCCAAATTGCATTATCTCTTATAGTTTCCGAGATATGGACTATCGATAATTTACACCTTAGGCTCTGCTTCTAACTTGGGCCCAAATTGTAAAATGGTCTTATCTATTGGCGATTTCGTTCCAATTCACATTCCAAGTAATATTCGGCATGCTAATTACATTGCCGGTTGCCAAATTGAATTATCTCTTATAGTTTCCGAGATATGGACTATCGATAATTTACACCTTAGGCTCTGCTTCTAACTTGGGCCCAAATTGTAAAATGGTCTTACCTATTGGCGATTTCGTTCCAATTCACATTCCAAGTAATATTCGGCATGCTAATTACATTGCCGGTTGCCAAATTGCATTATCTCTTATAGTTTTCGAGATATGGACTATCGATAATTTACACCTTAGGCTCTGCTTCTAACTTGGGCCCAAATTGTAAAATGGTCTTATCTATTGGCGATTTCGTTCCAATTCACATTCCAATTAATATTCGGCATGCTAATTACATTGCCGGTTGCCAAATTGCATTATCTCTTATAGTTTCCGAGATATGGACTATCGATAATTTACACCTTAGGCTCTGCTTCTAACTTGGGCCCAAATTGTAAAATGGTCTTATCTATTAGCGATTTCGTTCCAATTCACATTCCAAGTAATATTCGGCATGCTAATTACATTGCCGGTTGCCAAATTGCATTATCTCTTATAGTTTCCGAGATATGGACTATCGATAATTTACACCTTAGGCTCTGCTTCTAACTTGGGCCCAAATTGTAAAATGGTCTTATCTATTGGCGATTTCGTTCCAATTCACATTCCAAGTAATATTCGGCATGCTAATTACATTGCCGGTTGCCAAATTGCATTATCTCTTATAGTTTCCGAGATATGGACTATCGATAATTTACACCTTAGGCTCTGCTTCTAACTTGGGCCCAAATTGTAAAATGGTCTTATCTATTGGCGATTTCGTTCCAATTCACATTCCAAGGAATATTCGGCATGCTAATTACATTGCCGGTTGCCAAATTGAATTATCTCTTATAGTTTCCCAGATATGGACTATCGATAATTTACACCTTAGGCTCTGCTTCTAACTTGGGCCCAAATTGTAAAATGGTCTTACCTATTGGCGATTTCGTTCCAATTCACATTCCAACTAATATTCGGCATGCTAATTACATTACCGGTTGCCAAATTGCATTATCTCTTATAGTTTCCGAGATATGGACTAACGATAATTTACACCTTAGGCTCTGCTTCTAACTTGGGCCCAAATTGTAAAATGGTCTTATCTATTGGCGATTTCGTTCCAATTCACAATCCAAGTAATATTCGGCATGCTAATTACATTGCCGGTTGCCAAATTGCATTATCCCTTATAGTTTCCGAGATATGGACTATCGATAATTTACACCTTAGGCTCTGCTTCTAACTTGGGCCCAAATTGTAAAATGGTCTTATCTATTGGCGATTTCGTCCCAATTCACATTCCAAGTGATATTCGGCATGCTAATTACATTGCCGGTTGCGAAATTGCATTATCTCTTATAGTTTCCGAGATATAGACTATCAATAATTTACACCTTAGGCTCTGCTTCTAACTTGGGCCCAAATTGTAAAATGGTCTTATCTATTGGCGATTTCGTTCCAATTCACATTCCAAGTAATATTCGGCATGCTAATTACATTGCCGGTTGCCAAATTGCATTATCTCTTATAGTTTCCGAGATATGGACTATCGATAATTTACACCTTAGGCTCTGCTTCTAACTTGGGCCCAAATTGTAAAATGGTTTTATCTATTGGCGATTTCGTTCCAATTCACATTCCAAGTAATATTCGGCATGCTAATTACATTGCCGGTTGCCAAATTGCATTATCTCTTATAGTTTCCGAGATATGGACTATCGATAATTTACACCTTAGGCTCTCCTTCTAACTTGGGCCCAAATTGTAAAATGGTCTTATCTATTGACGATTTCGTTCCAATTCACATTCCAAGTAATATTCGGTATGCTAATTACATTGCCGGTTGCCAAATTGACTTATCTCTTATAGTTTCCGAGATATGGACTATCGATAATTTACACCTTAGGCTCTGCTTCTTACTTGGGCCCAAATTGTAAAATGGTCTTATCTATTGGCGATTTCGTTCCAATTCACACTCCAAGTAATATTCGGCATGCTAATTACATTGCCGGTTGCGAAATTGCATTATCTCTTATAGTTTCCGAGATATGGACTATCAATAATTTACACCTTAGGCTATGCTTCTAACTTGGGCCCAAATTGTAAAATGGTCTTATCTATTGGCGATTTCGTTCCAATTCACATTCCAAGTAATATTCGGCATGCTAATTACATTGCCGGTTGCCAAATTGCATTATCTCTTATAGTTTCTGAGATATGGACTATCGATAATTTACACCTTAGGCTCTGCTTCTAACTTGGGCCCAAATTGTAAAATGGCCTTATCTATTGGCGATTTCGTCCCAATTCACATTCCAAGTAATATTCGGCATGCTAATTACATTGCCGGTTGCGAAATTGCATTATCTCTTATAGTTTCAGAGATATGGACTATCGATAATTTACACCTTAGGCTCTGCTTCTAACTTGGGCCCAAATTGTAAAATGGTCTTATCTATTGGCAATTTCGTTCCAATTCACATTCCAAGTAATATTCGGCATGCTAATTACATTGCCGGTTGCCAAATTGCATTATCTCTTATAGTTTCCGAGATATGGACTATCGATAATTTACACCTTAGGCTCTGCTTCTAACTTGGGCCCAAATTGTAAAATGGTCTTATCTATTGGCAATTTCGTTCCAATTCACATTCCAAGTAATATTCGGCATGCTAATTACATTGCCGGTTGCCAAATTGCATTATCTCTTATAGTTTCCGAGATATGGACTATCGATAATTTACACCTTAGGCTCTGCTTCTAACTTGGGCCCAAATTGTAAAATGGTCTTATCTATTGGCGATTTCGTCCCAATTCACATTCCAAGTGATATTCGGCATGCTAATTACATTGCCGGTTGCGAAATTGCATTATCTCTTATAGTTTCCGAGGTATGGACTATCGATTATTTACACCTTAGGCTCTGCTTCTAACTTGGGCCCAAATTGTAAAATGGTCTTATCTATTGGCGATTTCGTTCCAATTCACATTCCAAGTAATATTCGGCATGCTAATTACATTGCCGGTTGCCAAATTGCATTATCTCTTATAGTTTCCGAGATATGGACTATCGATAATTTACACCTTAGGCTCTGCTTCTAACTTGGGCCCAAATTGTAAAATGGTCTTATCTATTGGCGATTTAGTTGCAATTCACATTCCAAGTAATATTCGGCATGCTAATTACATTGCCGGTTGCCAAATTGCATTATCTCTTATAGTTTCCGAGATATGGACTATCGATAATTTACACCTTAGGCTCTGCTTCTAACTTGGGCCCAAATTGTAAAATGGTCTTATCTATTGGCGATTTCGTTCCAATTCACATTCCAAGTAATATTCGGCATGCTAATTACATTGCCGGTTGCCAAATTGCATTATCTCTTATAGTTTCCGAGATATGGACTATCGATAATTTACACCTTAGGCTCTGCTTCTAACTTGGGCCCAAATTGTAAAATGGTCTTATCTATTGGCGATTTCGTTCCAATTCTCATTCCAAGTAATATTCGGCATGCTAATTACATTGCCGGTTGCCAAATTGCATTATCTCTTATAGTTTCCGAGATATGGACTATCGATAATTTACACCTTAGGCTCTGCTTCTAACTTGGGCCCAAATTGTAAAATGGTCTTATCTATTGGCGATTTCGTTCCAATTCACACTCCAAGTAATATTCGGCATGCTAATTACATTGCCGGTTGCGAAATTGCATTATCTCTTATAGTTTCCGAGATATGGACTATCAATAATTTACACCTTAGGCTCTGCTTCTAACTTGGGCCCAAATTGTAAAATGGTCTTATCTATTGGCGATTTCGTTCCAATTCACATTCCAAGTAATATTCGGCATGCTAATTACATTGCCGGTTGCCAAATTGCATTATCTCTTATAGTTTCCGAGATATGGACTATCGATAATTTACACCTTAGGCTCTGCTTCTAACTTGGGCCCAAATTGTAAAATGGTCTTATCTATTGGCGATTTCGTTCCAATTCACATTCCAAGTAATATTCGGCATGCTAATTACATTGCCGGTTGCCAAATTGCATTATCTCTTATAGTTTCCGAGATATGGACTATCGATAATTTACACCTTAGGCTCTGCTTCTAACTTGGGCCCAAATTGTAAAATGGTCTTATCTATTGGCGATTTCGTTCCAATTCACATTCCAAGTAATATTCGGCATGCTAATTACATTGCCGGTTGCCAAATTGAACTATCTCTTATAGTTTCCGAGATATGGACTATCGATAATTTACACCTTAGGCTCTGCTTCTAACTTGGGCCCAAATTGTAAAATGGTCTTACCTATTGGCGATTTCGTTCCAATTCACATTCCAAGTAATATTCGGCATGCTAATTACATTGCCGGTTGCCAAATTGCATTATCTCTTATAGTTTCCGAGATATGGACTATCGATAATTTACACCTTAGGCTCTGCTTCTAACTTGGGCCCAAATTGTAAAATGGTCTTATCTATTGGCGATTTCGTTCCAATTCACATTCCAAGTAATATTCGGCATGCTAATTACATTGCCGGTTGCCAAATTGCATTATCCCTTATAGTTTCCGAGATATGGACTATCGATAATTTACACCTTAGGCTCTGCTTCTAACTTGGGCCCAAATTGTAAAATGGTCTTATCTATTGGCTATTTCGTCCCAATTCACATTCCAAGTAATATTCGGCATGCTAATTACATTGCCGGTTGCGAAATTGCATTATCCCTTATAGTTTCCGAGATATAGACTATCAATAATTTACACCTTAGGCTCTGCTTCTAACTTGGGCCCAAATTGTAAAATGGTCTTATCTATTGGCGATTTCGTTCCAATTCACAATCCAAGCAATATTCGGCATGCTAATTACATTGCCGGTTGCCAAATTGCATTATCTCTTATAGTTTCCGAGATATGGACTATCGATAATTTACACCTTAGGCTCTGCTTCTAACTTGGGCCCAAATTGTAAAATGGTTTTATCTATTGGCGATTTCGTTCCAATTCACATTCCAAGTAATATTCGGCATGCTAATTACATTGCCGGTTGCCAAATTGCATTATCTCTTATAGTTTCCGAGATATGGACTATCGATAATTTACACCTTAGGCTCTCCTTCTAACTTGGGCCCAAATTGTAAAATGGTCTTATCTATTGGCGATTTCGTTCCAATTCACATTCCAAGTAATATTCGGCATGCTAATTACATTGCCGGTTGCCAAATTGCATTAACTCTTATAGTTTCCGAGATATGGACTATCGATAATTTACACCTTAGGCTCTGCTTCTAACTTGGGCCCAAATTGTAAAATGATCTTATCTATTGGCGATTTCGTTCCAATTCACATTCCAAGTAATATTCGGCATGCTAATTACATTGCCGGTTGCCAAATTGCATTATCTCTTATAGTTTCCGAGATGTGGACTATCGATAATTTACACCTTAGGCTCTGCTTCTAACTTGGGCCCAAATTGTAAAATGGTCTTATCTATTGGCGATTTCGTTCCAATTCACATTCCAAGTAATATTCGGCATGCTAATTACATTGCCGGTTGCCAAATTGCATTATCTCTTATAGTTTCCGAGATATGGACTATCGATAATTTACACCTTAGGCTCTGCTTCTAACTTGGGCCCAAATTGTAAAATGGTCTTATCTATTGGCGATTTCAGGTTCGTCCATCGATCGATGGACGAACCTAATTACATTGCCGGTTGCCAAATTGAATTATCTCTTACAGTTTCCGAGATATGGACTATCGATAATTTACACCTTAGGCTCTGCTTCTAACTTGGGCCCAAATTGTAAAATGGTCTTACCTATTGGCGATTTCGTTCCAATTCACATTCCAAGTAATATTCGGCATGCTAATTACATTGCCGGTTGCCAAATTGCATTATCTCTTATAGTTTCCGAGATATGGACTATCGATAATTTACACCTTAGGCTCTGCTTCTAACTTGGGCCCAAATTGTAAAATGGTCTTATCTATTGGCGATTTCGTTCCAATTCACATTCCAAGTAATATTCGGCATGCTAATTACATTGCCGGTTGCCAAATTGCATTATCTCTTATAGTTTCCGAGATATGGACTATCGATAATTTACACCTTAGGCTCTGCTTCTAACTTGGGCCCAAATTGTAAAATGGTCTTATCTATTGGCGATTTCGTCCCAATTCACATTCCAAGTGATATTCGGCATGCTAATTACATTGCCGGTTGCGAAATTGCATTATCTCTTATAGTTTCCGAGATATGGACTATCAATAATTTACACCTTAGGCTCTGCTTCTAACTTGGGCCCAAATTGTAAAATGGTCTTATCTATTGGCGATTTCGTTCCAATTCACATTCCAAGTAATATTCGGCATGCTAATTACATTGCCGGTTGCCAAATTGCATTATCTCTTATAGTTTCCGAGAAATGGACTATCGATAATTTACACCTTAGGCTCTGCTTCTAATTGGGCCCAAATTGTAAAATGGTTTTATCTATTGGCGATTTCGTTCCAATTCACATTTCAAGTAATATTCGGCATGCTAATTACATTGCCGGTTGCCAAATTGCATTATCCCTTATAGTTTCCGAGATATGGACTATCGATAATTTACACCTTAGGCTCTGCTTCTAACTTGGGCCCAAATTGTAAAATGGTCTTATCTATTGGCGATTTCGTCCCAATTCACATTCCAAGTGATATTTGGCATGCTAATTACATTGCCGGTTGCGAAATTGCATTGTCTCTTATAGTTTCCGAGATATAGACTATCAATAATTTACACCTTAGGCTCTGCTTCTAACTTGGGCCCAAATTGTAAAATGGTCTTATCTATTGGCGATTTCGTTCCAATTCACATTCCAAGTAATATTCGGCATGCTAATTACATTGCCGGTTGCCAAATTGCATTATCTCTTATAGTTTCCGAGATATGGACTATCGATAATTTACACCTTAGGCTCTGCTTCTAACTTGGGCCCAAATTGTAAAATGGTTTTATCTATTGGCGATTTCGTTCCAATTCACATTCCAAGTAATATTCGGCATGCTAATTACATTGCCGGTTGCCAAATTGCATTATCTCTTATAGTTTCCGAGATATGGACTATCGATAATTTACACCTTAGGCTCTCCTTCTAACTTGGGCCCAAATTGTAAAATGGTCTTATCTATTGACGATTTCGTTCCAATTCACATTCCAAGTAATATTCGGCATGCTAATTACATTGCCTGTTGCCAAATTGCATTATCTCTTATAGTTTCCGAGATATGGACTATCGATAATTTACACCTTAGGCTCTGCTTCTAACTTGGGCCCAAATTGTAAAATGGTCTTATCTATTGGCGATTTCGTTCCAATTCACATTCCAAGTAATATTCGGCATGCTAATTACATTGCCGGTTGCCAAATTGCATTATCTCTTATAGTTTCCGAGATATGGACTATCGATAATTTACACCTTAGGCTCTGCTTCTTACTTGGGCCCAAATTGTAAAATGGTCTTATCTATTGGCGATTTCGTTCCAATTCACACTCCAAGTAATATTCGGCATGCTAATTACATTGCCGGTTGCGAAATTGCATTATCTCTTATAGTTTCCGAGATATGGACTATCAATAATTTACACCTTAGGCTATGCTTCTAACTTGGGCCCAAATTGTAAAATGGTCTTATCTATTGGCGATTTCGTTCCAATTCACATTCCAAGTAATATTCGGCATGCTAATTACATTGCCGGTTGCCAAATTGCATTATCTCTTATAGTTTCTGAGATATGGACTATCGATAATTTACACCTTAGGCTCTGCTTCTAACTTGGGCCCAAATTGTAAAATGGCCTTATCTATTGACGATTTCGTCCCAATTCACATTCCAAGTAATATTCGGCATGCTAATTACATTGCCGGTTGCGAAATTGCATTATCTCTTATAGTTTCAGAGATATGGACTATCGATAATTTATACCTTAGGCTCTGCTTCTAACTTGGGCCCAAATTGTAAAATGGTCTTATCTATTGGCGATTTCGTTCCAATTCACACTCCAAGTAATATTCGGCATGCTAATTACATTGCCGGTTGCGAAATTGCATTATCTCTTATAGTTTCCGAGATATGGACTATCAATAATTTACACCTTAGGCTATGCTTCTAACTTGGGCCCAAATTGTAAAATGGCCTTATCTATTGGCGATTTCGTTCCAATTCACATTCCAAGTAATATTCGGCATGCTAATTACATTGCCGGTTGCCAAATTGCATTATCTCTTATAGTTTCTGAGATATGGACTATCGATAATTTACACCTTAGGCTCTGCTTCTAACTTGGGCCCAAATTGTAAAATGGCCTTATCTATTGACGATTTCGTCCCAATTCACATTCCAAGTAATATTCGGCATGCTAATTACATTGCCGGTTGCGAAATTGCATTATCTCTTATAGTTTCAGAGATATGGACTATCGATAATTTACACCTTAGGCTCTGCTTCTAACTTGGGCCCAAATTGTAAAATGGTCTTATCTATTGGCAATTTCGTTCCAATTCACATTCCAAGTAATATTCGGCATGCTAATTACATTGCCGGTTGCCAAATTGCATTATCTCATATAGTTTCCGAGATATGGACTATCGATAATTTACACCTTAGGCTCTGCTTCTAACTTGGGCCCAAATTGTAAAATGGTCTTATCTATTGGCGATTTCGTTCCAATTCACATTCCAAGTAATATTCGGCATGCTAATTACATTGCCGGTTGCCAAATTGCATTAACTCTTATAGTTTCCGAGATATGGACTATCGATAATTTACACCTTAGGCTCTGCTTCTAACTTGGGCCCAAATTGTAAAATGGTCTTATCTATTGGCGATTTCGTTCCAATTCACATTCCAAGGAATATTCGGCATGCTAATTACATTGCCGGTTGCCAAATTGAATTATCTCTTACAGTTTCCGAGATATCTATCGATATGATATCTATCGATATGAGATGGACTATCGATAATTTACACCTTAGGCTCTGCTTCTAACTTGGGCCCAAATTGTAAAATGGTCTTACCTATTGGCGATTTCGTTCCAATTCACATTCCAAGTAATATTCGGCATGCTAATTACATTGCCGGTTGCCAAATTGCATTATCTCTTATAGTTTCCGAGATATGGACTATCGATAATTTACACCTTAGGCTCTGCTTCTAACTTGGGCCCAAATTGTAAAATGGTCTTATCTATTGGCGATTTCGTTCCAATTCACATTCCAAGTAATATTCGGCATGCTAATTACATTGCCGGTTGCCAAATTGCATTATCTCTTATAGTTTCCGAGATATGGACTATCGATAATTTACACCTTAGGCTCTGCTTCTAACTTGGGCCCAAATTGTAAAATGGTCTTATCTATTGGCGATTTCGTCCCAATTCACATTCCAAGTGATATTCGGCATGCTAATTACATTGCCGGTTGCCAAATTGAATTATCTCTTACAGTTTCCGAGATATGGACTATCAATAATTTACACCTTAGGCTCTGCTTCTAACTTGGGCCCAAATTGTAAAATGGTCTTATCTATTGGCGATTTCGTTCCAATTCACATTCCAAGTAATATTCGGCATGCTAATTACATTGCCGGTTGCCAAATTGCATTATCTCTTATAGTTTCCGAGAAATGGACTATCGATAATTTACACCTTAGGCTCTGCTTCTAACTTGGGCCCAAATTGTAAAATGGTTTTATCTATTGGCGATTTCGTTCCAATTCACATTCCAAGTAATATTCGGCATGCTAATTACATTGCCGGTTGCCAAATTGCATTATCCCTTATAGTTTCCGAGATATGGACTATCGATAATTTACACCTTAGGCTCTGCTTCTAACTTGGGCCCAAATTGTAAAATGGTCTTATCTATTGGCGATTTCGTCCCAATTCACATTCCAAGTGATATTCGGCATGCTAATTACATTGCCGGTTGCGAAATTGCATTATCTCTTATAGTTTCCGAGATATAGACTATCAATAATTTACACCTTAGGCTCTGCTTCTAACTTGGGCCCAAATTGTAAAATGGTCTTATCTATTGGCGATTTCGTTCCAATTCACATTCCAAGTAATATTCGGCATGCTAATTACATTGCCGGTTGCCAAATTGCATTATCTCTTATAGTTTCCGAGATATGGACTATCGATAATTTACACCTTAGGCTCTGCTTCTAACTTGGGCCCAAATTGTAAAATGGTTTTATCTATTGGCGATTTCGTTCCAATTCACATTCCAAGTAATATTCGGCATGCTAATTACATTGCCGGTTGCCAAATTGCATTATCTCTTATAGTTTCCGAGATATGGACTATCGATAATTTACACCTTAGGCTCTCCTTCTAACTTGGGCCCAAATTGTAAAATGGTCTTATCTATTGACGATTTCGTTCCAATTCACATTCCAAGTAATATTCGGCATGCTAATTACATTGCCTGTTGCCAAATTGCATTATCTCTTATAGTTTCCGAGATATGGACTATCGATAATTTACACCTTAGGCTCTGCTTCTAACTTGGGCCCAAATTGTAAAATGGTCTTATCTATTGGCGATTTCGTTCCAATTCACATTCCAAGTAATATTCGGCATGCTAATTACATTGCCGGTTGCCAAATTGCATTATCTCTTATAGTTTCCGAGATATGGACTATCGATAATTTACACCTTAGGCTCTGCTTCTTACTTGGGCCCAAATTGTAAAATGGTCTTATCTATTGGCGATTTCGTTCCAATTCACACTCCAAGTAATATTCGGCATGCTAATTACATTGCCGGTTGCGAAATTGCATTATCTCTTATAGTTTCCGAGATATGGACTATCAATAATTTACACCTTAGGCTATGCTTCTAACTTGGGCCCAAATTGTAAAATGGTCTTATCTATTGGCGATTTCGTTCCAATTCACATTCCAAGTAATATTCGGCATGCTAATTACATTGCCGGTTGCCAAATTGCATTATCTCTTATAGTTTCTGAGATATGGACTATCGATAATTTACACCTTAGGCTCTGCTTCTAACTTGGGCCCAAATTGTAAAATGGCCTTATCTATTGACGATTTCGTCCCAATTCACATTCCAAGTAATATTCGGCATGCTAATTACATTGCCGGTTGCGAAATTGCATTATCTCTTATAGTTTCAGAGATATGGACTATCGATAATTTATACCTTAGGCTCTGCTTCTAACTTGGGCCCAAATTGTAAAATGGTCTTATCTATTGGCAATTTCGTTCCAATTCACATTCCAAGTAATATTCGGCATGCTAATTACATTGCCGGTTGCCAAATTGCATTATCTCATATAGTTTCCGAGATATGGACTATCGATAATTTACACCTTAGGCTCTGCTTCTAACTTGGGCCCAAATTGTAAAATGGTCTTATCTATTGGCGATTTCGTTCCAATTCACATTCCAAGTAATATTCGGCATGCTAATTACATTGCCGGTTGCCAAATTGAATTATCTCTTATAGTTTCCGAGATATGGACTATCGATAATTTACACCTTAGGCTCTGCTTCTAACTTGGGCCCAAATTGTGAAATGATCTTACCTATTGGCGATTTCGTTCCAATTCATATTCCAAGTAATATTCGGCATGCTAATTACATTGCCGGTTGCCAAATTGCATTATCTCTTATAGTTTCGTCCATCGATAGATGGACTATCGATAATTTACATCTTAGGCTCTGCTTCTAACTTGGGCCCAAATTGTAAAATGGTCTTATCTATTGGCGATTTCGTTCCAATTCACATTCCAAGTAATATTCGGCATGCTAATTACATTGCCGGTTGCCAAATTGCATTATCTCTTATAGTTTCCGAGATATGGACTATCGATAATTTACACCTTAGGCTCTGCTTCTAACTTGGGCCCAAATTGTAAAATGGTCTTATCTATTGGCGATTTCGTTCCAATTCACATTCCAAGGAATATTCGGCATGCTAATTACATTGCCGGTTGCCAAATTGAATTATCTCTTATAGTTTCCGAGATATGGACTATCGATAATTTACACCTTAGGCTCTGCTTCTAACTTGGGCCCAAATTGTAAAATGGTCTTACCTATTGGCGATTTCGTTCCAATTCACATTCCAAGTAATATTCGGCATGCTAATTACATTGCCGGTTGCCAAATTGCATTATCTCTTATAGTTTCCGAGATATGGACTATCGATAATTTACACCTTAGGCTCTGCTTCTAACTTGGGCCCAAATTGTAAAATGGTCTTATCTATTGGCGATTTCGTTCCAATTCACATTCCAAGTAATATTCGGCATGCTAATTACATTGCCGGTTGCCAAATTGCATTATCTCTTATAGTTTCCGAGATATGGACTATCGATTATTTACACCTTAGGCTCTGCTTCTAACTTGGGCCCAAATTGTAAAATGGTCTTATCTATTGGCGATTTCGTCCCAATTCACATTCCAAGTGATATTCGGCATGCTAATTACATTGCCGGTTGCGAAATTGCATTATCTCTTATAGTTTCCGAGATATGGACTATCAATAATTTACACCTTAGGCTCTGCTTCTAACTTGGGCCCAAATTGTAAAATGGTCTTATCTATTGGCGATTTCGTTCCAATTCACATTCCAAGTAATATTCGGCATGCTAATTACATTGCCGGTTGCCAAATTGCATTATCTCTTATAGTTTCCGAGATATGGACTATCGATAATTTACACCTTAGGCTCTGCTTCTAACTTGGGCCCAAATTGTAAAATGGTTTTATCTATTGGCGATTTCGTTCCAATTCACACTCCAAGTAATATTCGGCATGCTAATTACATTGCCGGTTGCCAAATTGCATTATCTCTTATAGTTTCCGAGATATGGACTATCGATAATTTACACCTTAGGCTCTGCTTCTAACTTGGGCCCAAATTGTAAAATGGTCTTATCTATTGACGATTTCGTTCCAATTCACATTCCAAGTAATATTCGGCATGCTAATTACATTGCCGGTTGTGAAATTGCATTATCTCTTATAGTTTCCGAGATATGGACTATCAATAATTTACACCTTAGGCTCTGCTTCTAACTTGGGCCCAAATTGTAAAATGGTCTTATCTATTGGCGATTTCGTTCCAATTCACATTCCAAGTAATATTCGGCATGCTAATTACATTGCCGGTTGCCAAATTGCATTATCTCTTATAGTTTCTGAGATATGGACTATCGATAATTTACACCTTAGGCTCTGCTTCTAACTTGGGCCCAAATTGTAAAATGGCCTTATCTATTGGCGATTTCGTCCCAATTCACATTCCAAGTAATATTCGGCATGCTAATTACATTGCCGGTTGCGAAATTGCATTATCTCTTATAGTTTCAGAGATATGGACTATCGATAATTTACACCTTAGGCTCTGCTTCTAACTTGGGCCCAAATTGTAAAATGGTCTTATCTATTGGCAATTTCGTTCCAATTCACATTCCAAGTAATATTCGGCATGCTAATTACATTGCCGGTTGCCAAATTGCATTATCTCTTATAGTTTCCGAGATATGGACTATCGATAATTTACACCTTAGGCTCTGCTTCTAACTTGGGCCCAAATTGTAAAATGGTCTTATCTATTGGCGATTTCGTTCCAATTCACATTCCAAGTAATATTCGGCATGCTAATTACATTGCCGGTTGCCAAATTGCATTAACTCTTATAGTTTCCGAGATATGGACTATCGATAATTTACACCTTAGGCTCTGCTTCTAACTTGGGCCCAAATTGTAAAATGATCTTATCTATTGGCGATTTCGTTCCAAATCACATTCCAAGTAATATTCGGCATGCTAATTACATTGCCGGTTGCCAAATTGCATTATCTCTTATAGTTTCCGAGATATGGACTATCGATAATTTACACCATAGGCTCTGCTTATAACTTGGGCCCAAATTGTAAAATGGTCTTATCTATTGGCGATTTCGTTCCAATTCACATTCCAAGTAATATTCGGCATGCTAATTACATTGCCGGCTGCCAAATTGCATTATCTCTTATAGTTTCCGAGATATGGATTATCGATAATTTACACCTTAGGCTCTGCTTCTAACTTGGGCCCAAATTGTAAAATGGTCTTATCTATTGGCGATTTCGTTCCAATTCACATTCCAAGTAATATTCGGCATGCTAATTACATTGCCGGTTGCCAAATTGAATTATCTCTTATAGTTTCCGAGATATGGACTATCGATAATTTACACCTTAGGCTCTGCTTCTAACTTGGGCCCAAATTGTAAAATGGTCTTACCTATTGGCGATTTCGTTCCAATTCATATTCCAAGTAATATTCGGCATGCTAATTACATTGCCGGTTGCCAAATTGCATTATCTCTTATAGTTTCCGAGATATGGACTATCGATAATTTACACCTTAGGCTCTGCTTCTAACTTGGGCCCAAATTGTAAAATGATCTTATCTATTGGCGATTTCGTTCCAATTCACATTCCAAGTAATATTCGGCATGCTAATTACATTGCCGGTTGCCAAATTGCATTATCTCTTATAGTTTCCGAGATATGGACTATCGATAATTTACACCTTAGGCTCTGCTTCTAACTTGGGCCCAAATTGTAAAATGGTCTTATCTATTGGCGATTTCGTCCCAATTCACATTCCAAGTGATATTCGGCATGCTAATTACATTGCCGGTTGCGAAATTGCATTATCTCTTATAGTTTCCGAGATATGGACTATCGATAATTTACACCTTAGGCTCTGCTTCTAACTTGGGCCCAAATTGTAAAATGGTCTTATCTATTGGCGATTTCGTTCCAATTCACATTCCAAGTAATATTCGGCATGCTAATTATATGGCCGGTTGCCAAATTGCATTATCTCTTATAGTTTCCGAGATATGGACTATCGATAATTTACACCTTAGGCTCTGCTTCTAACTTGGGCCCAAATTGTAAAATGGTCTTATCTATTGGCGATTTAGTTGCAATTCACATTCCAAGTAATATTCGGCATGCTAATTACATTGCCGGTTGCCAAATTGCATTATCTCTTATAGTTTCCGAGATATGGACTATCGATAATTTACACCTTAGGCTCTGCTTCTAACTTGGGCCCAAATTGTAAAATGGTCTTATCTATTGGCGATTTCGTTCCAATTCGCATTCCAAGTAATATTCGGCATGCTAATTACATTGCCGGTTGCCAAATTGCATTATCTCTTATAGTTTCCGAGATATGGACTATCGATAATTTACTCCTTAGGCTCTGCTTCTAACTTGGGCCCAAATTGTAAAATGGTCTTATCTATTGGCGATTTCGTTCCAATTCACATTCCAAGTAATATTCGGCATGCTAATTACATTGCCGGTTGCCAAATTGCATTATCTCTTATAGTTTCCGAGATATGGACTATCGATAATTTACACCTTAGGCTCTGCTTCTAACTTGGGCCCAAATTGTAAAATGGTCTTATCTATTGGCGATTTCGTTCCAATTCTCATTCCAAGTAATATTCGGCATGCTAATTACATTGCCGGTTGCCAAATTGCATTATCTCTTATAGTTTCCGAGATATGGACTATCGATAATTTACACCTTAGGCTCTGCTTCTAACTTGGGCCCAAATTGTAAAATGGTCTTATCTATTGGCGATTTCGTTCCAATTCACACTCCAAGTAATATTCGGCATGCTAATTACATTGCCGGTTGCGAAATTGCATTATCTCTTATAGTTTCCGAGATATGGACTATCAATAATTTACACCTTAGGCTCTGCTTCTAACTTGGGCCCAAATTGTAAAATGGTCTTATCTATTGGCGATTTCGTTCCAATTCACATTCCAAGTAATATTCGGCATGCTAATTACATTGCCGGTTGCCAAATTGCATTATCTCTTATAGTTTCCGAGATATGGACTATCGATAATTTACACCTTAGGCTCTGCTTCTAACTTGGATTAATTGTAAAATGGTCTTATCTATTGGCGATTTCGTTCCAATTCACATCCCAAGTAATATTCGGCATGCTAATTACATTGCCGGTTGCCAAATTGCATTACCTCTTATAGTTTCCGAGATATGGACTATCGATAATTTACACCTTAGGCTCTGCTTCTAACTTGGGCCCAAATTGTAAAATGGTCTTATCTATTGGCGATTTCGTTCCAATTCACATTCCAAGTAATATTCGGCATGCTAATTACATTGCCGGTTGCCAAATTGCATTATCTCTTATAGTTTCCGAGATATGGACTATCGATAATTTACACCTTAGGCTCTGCTTCTAACTTGGGCCCAAATTGTAAAATGGTCTTATCTATTGGCGATTTCGTTCCAATTCACATTCCAAGTAATATTCGGCATGCTAATTACATTGCCGGTTGCCAAATTGAATTATCTCTTATAGTTTCCGAGATATGGACTATCGATAATTTACACCTTAGGCTCTGCTTCTAACTTGGGCCCAAATTGTAAAATGGTCTTACCTATTGGCGATTTCGTTCCAATTCACATTCCAAGTAATATTCGGCATGCTAATTACATTGCCGGTTGCCAAATTGCATTATCTCTTATAGTTTCCGAGATATGGACTATCGATAATTTACACCTTAGGCTCTGCTTCTAACTTGGGCCCAAATTGTAAAATGGTCTTATCTATTAGCGATTTCGTTCCAATTCACATTCCAAGTAATATTCGGCATGCTAATTACATTGCCGGTTGCCAAATTGCATTATCTCTTATAGTTTCCGAGATATGGACTATCGATAATTTACACCTTAGGCTCTGCTTCTAACTTGGGCCCAAATTGTAAAATGGTCTTATCTATTGGCGATTTCGTTCCAATTCACATTCCAAGTAATATTCGGCATGCTAATTACATTGCCGGTTGCCAAATTGCATTATCTCTTATAGTTTCCGAGATATGGACTATCGATAATTTACACCTTAGGCTCTGCTTCTAACTTGGGCCCAAATTGTAAAATGGTCGTATCTATTGGCGATTTCGTTCCAATTCACATTCCAAGGAATATTCGGCATGCTAATTACATTGCCGGTTGCCAAATTGAATTATCTCTTATAGTTTCCCAGATATGGACTATCGATAATTTACACCTTAGGCTCTGCTTCTAACTTGGGCCCAAATTGTAAAATGGTCTTACTTATTGGCGATTTCGTTCCAATTCACATTCCAACTAATATTCGGCATGCTAATTACATTACCGGTTGCCAAATTGCATTATCTCTTATAGTTTCCGAGATGTGGACTAACGATAATTTACACCTTAGGCTCTGCTTCTAACTTGGGCCCAAATTGTAAAATGGTCTTATCTATTGGCGATTTCGTTCCAATTCACATTCCAAGTAATATTCGGCATGCTAATTACATTGCCGGTTGCCAAATTGCATTATCCCTTATAGTTTCCGAGATATGGACTATCGATAATTTACACCTTAGGCTCTGCTTCTAACTTGGGCCCAAATTGTAAAATGGTCTTATCTATTGGCGATTTCGTCCCAATTCACATTCCAAGTGATATTCGGCATGTTAATTACATTGCCGGTTGCGAAATTGCATTATCTCTTATAGTTTCCGAGATATAGACTATCAATAATTTACACCTTAGGCTCTGCTTCTAACTTGGGCCCAAATTGTAAAATGGTCTTATCTATTGGCGATTTCGTTCCAATTCACATTCCAAGTAATATTCGGCATGCTAATTACATTGCCGGTTGCCAAATTGCATTATCTCTTATAGTTTCCGAGATATGGACTATCGATAATTTACACCTTAGGCTCTGCTTCTAACTTGGGCCCAAATTGTAAAATGGTTTTATCTATTGGCGATTTCGTTCCAATTCACATTCCAAGTAATATTCGGCATGCTAATTACATTGCCGGTTGCCAAATTGCATTATCTCTTATAGTTTCCGAGATTTGGACTATCGATAATTTACACCTTAGGCTCTCCTTCTAACTTGGGCCCAAATTGTAAAATGGTCTTATCTATTGACGATTTCGTTCCAATTCACATTCCAAGTAATATTCGGCATGCTAATTACATTGCCGGTTGCCAAATTGCATTATCTCTTATAGTTTCCGAGATATGGACTATCGATAATTTACACCTTAGGCTCTGCTTCTTACTTGGGCCCAAATTGTAAAATGGTCTTATCTATTGGCGATTTCGTTCCAATTCACACTCCAAGTAATATTCGGCATGCTAATTACATTGCCGGTTGCGAAATTGCATTATCTCTTATAGTTTCCGAGATATGGACTATCAATAATTTACACCTTAGGCTATGCTTCTAACTTGGGCCCAAATTGTAAAATGGTCTTATCTATTGGCGATTTCGTTCCAATTCACATTCCAAGTAATATTCGGCATGCTAATTACATTGCCGGTTGCCAAATTGCATTATCTCTTATAGTTTCTGAGATATGGACTATCGATAATTTACACCTTAAGCTCTGCTTCTAACTTGGGCCCAAATTGTAAAATGGCCTTATCTATTGGCGATTTCGTCCCAATTCACATTCCAAGTAATATTCGGCATGCTAATTACATTGCCGGTTGCGAAATTGCATTATCTCTTATAGTTTCAGAGATATGGACTATCGATAATTTACACCTTAGGCTCTGCTTCTAACTTGGGCCCAAATTGTAAAATGGTCTTATCTATTGGCAATTTCGTTCCAATTCACATTCCAAGTAATATTCGGCATGCTAATTACATTGCCGGTTGCCAAATTGCATTATCTCTTATAGTTTCCGAGATATGGACTATCGATAATTTACACCTTAGGCTCTGCTTCTAACTTGGGCCCAAATTGTAAAATGGTCTTATCTATTGGCAATTTCGTTCCAATTCACATTCCAAGTAATATTCGGCATGCTAATTACATTGCCGGTTGCCAAATTGCATTATCTCTTATAGTTTCCGAGATATGGACTATCGATAATTTACACCTTAGGCTCTGCTTCTAACTTGGGCCCAAATTGTAAAATGGTCTTATCTATTGGCGATTTCGTCCCAATTCACATTCCAAGTGATATTCGGCATGCTAATTACATTGCCGGTTGCGAAATTGCATTATCTCTTATAGTTTCCGAGATATGGACTATCGATAATTTACACCTTAGGCTCTGCTTCTAACTTGGGCCCAAATTGTAAAATGGTCTTATCTATTGGCGATTTCGTTCCAATTCACATTCCAAGTAATATTAGGCATGCTAATTACATTGCCGGTTGCCAAATTGCATTATCTCTTATAGTTTCCGAGATATGGACTATCGATAATTTACACCTTAGGCTCTGCTTCTAACTTGGGCCCAAATTGTAAAATGGTCTTATCTATTGGCGATTTAGTTGCAATTCACATTCCAAGTAATATTCGGCATGCTAATTACATTGCCGGTTGCCAAATTGCATTATCTCTTATAGTTTCCGAGATATGGACTATCGATAATTTACACCTTAGGCTCTGCTTCTAACTTGGGCCCAAATTGTAAAATGGTCTTATCTATTGGCGATTTCGTTCCAATTCACATTCCAAGTAATATTCGGCATGCTAATTACATTGCCGGTTGCCAAATTGCATTATCTCTTATAGTTTCCGAGATATGGACTATCGATAATTTACACCTTAGGCTCTGCTTCTAACTTGGGCCCAAATTGTAAAATGGTCTTATCTATTGGCGATTTCGTTCCAATTCTCATTCCAAGTAATATTCGGCATGCTAATTACATTGCCGGTTGCCAAATTGCATTATCTCTTATAGTTTCCGAGATATGGACTATCGATAATTTACACCTTAGGCTCTGCTTCTAACTTGGGCCCAAATTGTAAAATGGTCTTATCTATTGGCGATTTCGTTCCAATTCACACTAGAAGTAATATTCGGCATGCTAATTACATTGCCGGTTGCGAAATTGCATTATCTCTTATAGTTTCCGAGATATGGACTATCAATAATTTACACCTTAGGCTCTGCTTCTAACTTGGGCCCAAATTGTAAAATGGTCTTATCTATTGGCGATTTCGTTCCAATTCACATTCCAAGTAATATTCGGCATGCTAATTACATTGCCGGTTGCCAAATTGCATTATCTCTTATAGTTTCCGAGATATGGACTATCGATAATTTACACCTTAGGCTCTGCTTCTAACTTGGGCCCAAATTGTAAAATGGTCTTATCTATTGGCGATTTCGTTCCAATTCACATTCCAAGTAATATTCGGCATGCTAATTACATTGCCTGTTGCCAAATTGCATTATCTCTTATAGTTTCCGAGATATGGACTATCGATAATTTACACCTTAGGCTCTGCTTCTAACTTGGGCCCAAATTGTAAAATGGTCTTATCTATTGGCGATTTCGTTCCAATTCACATTCCAAGTAATATTCGGCATGCTAATTACATTGCCGGTTGCCAAATTGAATTATCTCTTATAGTTTCTGAGATATGGACTATCGATAATTTACACCTTAGGCTCTGCTTCTAACTTGGGCCCAAATTGTAAAATGGCCTTATCTATTGGCGATTTCGTCCCAATTCACATTCCAAGTAATATTCGGCATGCTAATTACATTGCCGGTTGCGAAATTGCATTATCTCTTATAGTTTCAGAGATATGGACTATCGATAATTTACACCTTAGGCTCTGCTTCTAACTTGGGCCCAAATTGTAAAATGGTCTTATCTATTGGCAATTTCGTTCCAATTCACATTCCAAGTAATATTCGGCATGCTAATTACATTGCCGGTTGCCAAATTGCATTATCTCTTATAGTTTCCGAGATATGGACTATCGATAATTTACACCTTAGGCTCTGCTTCTAACTTGGGCCCAAATTGTAAAATGGTCTTATCTATTGGCGATTTCGTTCCAATTCACATTCCAAGTAATATTCGGCATGCTAATTACATTGCCGGTTGCCAAATTGCATTAACTCTTATAGTTTCCGAGATATGGACTATCGATAATTTACACCTTAGGCTCTGCTTCTAACTTGGGCCCAAATTGTAAAATGATCTTATCTATTGGCGATATCGTTCCAAATCACATTCCAAGTAATATTCGGCATGCTAATTACATTGCCGGTTGCCAAATTGCATTATCTCTTATAGTTTCCGAGATATGGACTATCGATAATTTACACCATAGGCTCTGCTTATAACTTGGGCCCAAATTGTAAAATGGTCTTATCTATTGGCGATTTCGTTCCAATTCACATTCCAAGTAATATTCGGCATGCTAATTACATTGCCGGCTGCCAAATTGCATTATCTCTTATAGTTTCCGAGATATGGATTATCGATAATTTACACCTTAGGCTCTGCTTCTAACTTGGGCCCAAATTGTAAAATGGTCTTATCTATTGGCGATTTCGTTCCAATTCACATTCCAAGTAATATTCGGCATGCTAATTACATTGCCGGTTGCCAAATTGAATTATCTCTTATAGTTTCCGAGATATGGACTATCGATAATTTACACCTTAGGCTCTGCTTCTAACTTGGGCCCAAATTGTAAAATGGTCTTACCTATTGGCGATTTCGTTCCAATTCATATTCCAAGTAATATTCGGCATGCTAATTACATTGCCGGTTGCCAAATTGCATTATCTCTTATAGTTTCCGAGATATGGACTATCGATAATTTACACCTTAGGCTCTGCTTCTAACTTGGGCCCAAATTGTAAAATGATCTTATCTATTGGCGATTTCGTTCCAATTCACATTCCAAGTAATATTCGGCATGCTAATTACATTGCCGGTTGCCAAATTGCATTATCTCTTATAGTTTCCGAGATATGGACTATCGATAATTTACACCTTAGGCTCTGCTTCTAACTTGGGCCCAAATTGTAAAATGGTCTTATCTATTGGCGATTTCGTCCCAATTCACATTCCAAGTGATATTCGGCATGCTAATTACATTGCCGGTTGCGAAATTGCATTATCTCTTATAGTTTCCGAGATATGGACTATCGATAATTTACACCTTAGGCTCTGCTTCTAACTTGGGCCCAAATTGTAAAATGGTCTTATCTATTGGCGATTTCGTTCCAATTCACATTCCAAGTAATATTCGGCATGCTAATTATATGGCCGGTTGCCAAATTGCATTATCTCTTATAGTTTCCGAGATATGGACTATCGATAATTTACACCTTAGGCTCTGCTTCTAACTTGGGCCCAAATTGTAAAATGGTCTTATCTATTGGCGATTTAGTTGCAATTCACATTCCAAGTAATATTCGGCATGCTAATTACATTGCCGGTTGCCAAATTGCATTATCTCTTATAGTTTCCGAGATATGGACTATCGATAATTTACACCTTAGGCTCTGCTTCTAACTTGGGCCCAAATTGTAAAATGGTCTTATCTATTGGCGATTTCGTTCCAATTCGCATTCCAAGTAATATTCGGCATGCTAATTACATTGCCGGTTGCCAAATTGCATTATCTCTTATAGTTTCCGAGATATGGACTATCGATAATTTACTCCTTAGGCTCTGTTTCTAACTTGGGCCCAAATTGTAAAATGGTCTTATCTATTGGCGATTTCGTTCCAATTCACATTCCAAGTAATATTCGGCATGCTAATTACATTGCCGGTTGCCAAATTGCATTATCTCTTATAGTTTCCGAGATATGGACTATCGATAATTTACACCTTAGGCTCTGCTTCTAACTTGGGCCCAAATTGTAAAATGGTCTTATCTATTGGCGATTTCGTTCCAATTCTCATTCCAAGTAATATTCGGCATGCTAATTACATTGCCGGTTGCCAAATTGCATTATCTCTTATAGTTTCCGAGATATGGACTATCGATAATTTACACCTTAGGCTCTGCTTCTAACTTGGGCCCAAATTGTAAAATGGTCTTATCTATTGGCGATTTCGTTCCAATTCACACTCCAAGTAATATTCGGCATGCTAATTACATTGCCGGTTGCGAAATTGCATTATCTCTTATAGTTTCCGAGATATGGACTATCAATAATTTACACCTTAGGCTCTGCTTCTAACTTGGGCCCAAATTGTAAAATGGTCTTATCTATTGGCGATTTCGTTCCAATTCACATTCCAAGTAATATTCGGCATGCTAATTACATTGCCGGTTGCCAAATTGCATTATCTCTTATAGTTTCCGAGATATGGACTATCGATAATTTACACCTTAGGCTCTGCTTCTAACTTGGATTAATTGTAAAATGGTCTTATCTATTGGCGATTTCGTTCCAATTCACATCCCAAGTAATATTCGGCATGCTAATTACATTGCCGGTTGCCAAATTGCATTACCTCTTATAGTTTCCGAGATATGGACTATCGATAATTTACACCTTAGGCTCTGCTTCTAACTTGGGCCCAAATTGTAAAATGGTCTTATCTATTGGCGATTTCGTTCCAATTCACATTCCAAGTAATATTCGGCATGCTAATTACATTGCCGGTTGCCAAATTGCATTATCTCTTATAGTTTCCGAGATATGGACTATCGATAATTTACACCTTAGGCTCTGCTTCTAACTTGGGCCCAAATTGTAAAATGGTCTTATCTATTGGCGATTTCGTTCCAATTCACATTCCAAGTAATATTCGGCATGCTAATTACATTGCCGGTTGCCAAATTGAATTATCTCTTATAGTTTCCGAGATATGGACTATCGATAATTTACACCTTAGGCTCTGCTTCTAACTTGGGCCCAAATTGTAAAATGGTCTTACCTATTGGCGATTTCGTTCCAATTCACATTCCAAGTAATATTCGGCATGCTAATTACATTGCCGGTTGCCAAATTGCATTATCTCTTATAGTTTCCGAGATATGGACTATCGATAATTTACACCTTAGGCTCTGCTTCTAACTTGGGCCCAAATTGTAAAATGGTCTTATCTATTAGCGATTTCGTTCCAATTCACATTCCAAGTAATATTCGGCATGCTAATTACATTGCCGGTTGCCAAATTGCATTATCTCTTATAGTTTCCGAGATATGGACTATCGATAATTTACACCTTAGGCTCTGCTTCTAACTTGGGCCCAAATTGTAAAATGGTCTTATCTATTGGCGATTTCGTTCCAATTCACATTCCAAGTAATATTCGGCATGCTAATTACATTGCCGGTTGCCAAATTGCATTATCTCTTATAGTTTCCGAGATATGGACTATCGATAATTTACACCTTAGGCTCTGCTTCTAACTTGGGCCCAAATTGTAAAATGGTCGTATCTATTGGCGATTTCGTTCCAATTCACATTCCAAGGAATATTCGGCATGCTAATTACATTGCCGGTTGCCAAATTGAATTATCTCTTATAGTTTCCCAGATATGGACTATCGATAATTTACACCTTAGGCTCTGCTTCTAACTTGGGCCCAAATTGTAAAATGGTCTTACCTATTGGCGATTTCGTTCCAATTCACATTCCAACTAATATTCGGCATGCTAATTACATTACCGGTTGCCAAATTGCATTATCTCTTATAGTTTCCGAGATATGGACTAACGATAATTTACACCTTAGGCTCTGCTTCTAACTTGGGCCCAAATTGTAAAATGGTCTTATCTATTGGCGATTTCGTCCCAATTCACATTCCAAGTGATATTCGGCATGTTAATTACATTGCCGGTTGCGAAATTGCATTATCTCTTATAGTTTCCGAGATATAGACTATCAATAATTTACACCTTAGGCTCTGCTTCTAACTTGGGCCCAAATTGTAAAATGGTCTTATCTATTGGCGATTTCGTTCCAATTCACATTCCAAGTAATATTCGGCATGCTAATTACATTGCCGGTTGCCAAATTGCATTATCTCTTATAGTTTCCGAGATATGGACTATCGATAATTTACACCTTAGGCTCTGCTTCTAACTTGGGCCCAAATTGTAAAATGGTTTTATCTATTGGCGATTTCGTTCCAATTCACATTCCAAGTAATATTCGGCATGCTAATTACATTGCCGGTTGCCAAATTGCATTATCTCTTATAGTTTCCGAGATTTGGACTATCGATAATTTACACCTTAGGCTCTCCTTCTAACTTGGGCCCAAATTGTAAAATGGTCTTATCTATTGACGATTTCGTTCCAATTCACATTCCAAGTAATATTCGGCATGCTAATTACATTGCCGGTTGCCAAATTGCATTATCTCTTATAGTTTCCGAGATATGGACTATCGATAATTTACACCTTAGGCTCTGCTTCTTACTTGGGCCCAAATTGTAAAATGGTCTTATCTATTGGCGATTTCGTTCCAATTCACACTCCAAGTAATATTCGGCATGCTAATTACATTGCCGGTTGCGAAATTGCATTATCTCTTATAGTTTCCGAGATATGGACTATCAATAATTTACACCTTAGGCTATGCTTCTAACTTGGGCCCAAATTGTAAAATGGTCTTATCTATTGGCGATTTCGTTCCAATTCACATTCCAAGTAATATTCGGCATGCTAATTACATTGCCGGTTGCCAAATTGCATTATCTCTTATAGTTTCTGAGATATGGACTATCGATAATTTACACCTTAAGCTCTGCTTCTAACTTGGGCCCAAATTGTAAAATGGCCTTATCTATTGGCGATTTCGTCCCAATTCACATTCCAAGTAATATTCGGCATGCTAATTACATTGCCGGTTGCGAAATTGCATTATCTCTTATAGTTTCAGAGATATGGACTATCGATAATTTACACCTTAGGCTCTGCTTCTAACTTGGGCCCAAATTGTAAAATGGTCTTATCTATTGGCAATTTCGTTCCAATTCACATTCCAAGTAATATTCGGCATGCTAATTACATTGCCGGTTGCCAAATTGCATTATCTCTTATAGTTTCCGAGATATGGACTATCGATAATTTACACCTTAGGCTCTGCTTCTAACTTGGGCCCAAATTGTAAAATGGTCTTATCTATTGGCAATTTCGTTCCAATTCACATTCCAAGTAATATTCGGCATGCTAATTACATTGCCGGTTGCCAAATTGCATTATCTCTTATAGTTTCCGAGATATGGACTATCGATAATTTACACCTTAGGCTCTGCTTCTAACTTGGGCCCAAATTGTAAAATGGTCTTATCTATTGGCGATTTCGTCCCAATTCACATTCCAAGTGATATTCGGCATGCTAATTACATTGCCGGTTGCGAAATTGCATTATCTCTTATAGTTTCCGAGATATGGACTATCGATAATTTACACCTTAGGCTCTGCTTCTAACTTGGGCCCAAATTGTAAAATGGTCTTATCTATTGGCGATTTCGTTCCAATTCACATTCCAAGTAATATTCGGCATGCTAATTACATTGCCGGTTGCCAAATTGCATTATCTCTTATAGTTTCCGAGATATGGACTATCGATAATTTACACCTTAGGCTCTGCTTCTAACTTGGGCCCAAATTGTAAAATGGTCTTATCTATTGGCGATTTAGTTGCAATTCACATTCCAAGTAATATTCGGCATGCTAATTACATTGCCGGTTGCCAAATTGCATTATCTCTTATAGTTTCCGAGATATGGACTATCGATAATTTACACCTTAGGCTCTGCTTCTAACTTGGGCCCAAATTGTAAAATGGTCTTATCTATTGGCGATTTCGTTCCAATTCACATTCCAAGTAATATTCGGCATGCTAATTACATTGCCGGTTGCCAAATTGCATTATCTCTTATAGTTTCCGAGATATGGACTATCGATAATTTACACCTTAGGCTCTGCTTCTAACTTGGGCCCAAATTGTAAAATGGTCTTATCTATTGGCGATTTCGTTCCAATTCTCATTCCAAGTAATATTCGGCATGCTAATTACATTGCCGGTTGCCAAATTGCATTATCTCTTATAGTTTCCGAGATATGGACTATCGATAATTTACACCTTAGGCTCTGCTTCTAACTTGGGCCCAAATTGTAAAATGGTCTTATCTATTGGCGATTTCGTTCCAATTCACACTAGAAGTAATATTCGGCATGCTAATTACATTGCCGGTTGCGAAATTGCATTATCTCTTATAGTTTCCGAGATATGGACTATCAATAATTTACACCTTAGGCTCTGCTTCTAACTTGGGCCCAAATTGTAAAATGGTCTTATCTATTGGCGATTTCGTTCCAATTCACATTCCAAGTAATATTCGGCATGCTAATTACATTGCCGGTTGCCAAATTGCATTATCTCTTATAGTTTCCGAGATATGGACTATCGATAATTTACACCTTAGGCTCTGCTTCTAACTTGGGCCCAAATTGTAAAATGGTCTTATCTATTGGCGATTTCGTTCCAATTCACATTCCAAGTAATATTCGGCATGCTAATTACATTGCCTGTTGCCAAATTGCATTATCTCTTATAGTTTCCGAGATATGGACTATCGATAATTTACACCTTAGGCTCTGCTTCTAACTTGGGCCCAAATTGTAAAATGGTCTTATCTATTGGCGATTTCGTTCCAATTCACATTCCAAGTAATATTCGGCATGCTAATTACATTGCCGGTTGCCAAATTGAATTATCTCTTATAGTTTCCGAGATATGGACTATCGATAATTTACACCTTAGGCTCTGCTTCTAACTTGGGCCCAAATTGTAAAATGGTCTTACCTATTGGCGATTTCGTTCCAATTCACATTCCAAGTAATATTCGGCATGCTAATTACATTGCCGGTTGCCTAATTGCATTATCTCTTATAGTTTCCGAGATATGGACTATCGATAATTTACACCTTAGGCTCTGCTTCTAACTTGGGCCCAAATTGTAAAATGGTCTTATCTATTGGCGATTTCGTTCCAATTCACATTCCAATTAATATTCGGCATGCTAATTACATTGCCGGTTGCCAAATTGCATTATCTCTTATAGTTTCCGAGATATGGACTATCGATAATTTACACCTTAGGCTCTGCTTCTAACTTGGGCCCAAATTGTAAAATGGTCTTATCTATTGGCGATTTCGTTCCAATTCACATTCCAAGTAATATTCGGCATGCTAATTACATTGCCGGTTGCCAAATTGCATTATCCCTTATAGTTTCCGAGATATGGACTATCGATAATTTACACCTTAGGCTCTGCTTCTAACTTGGGCCCAAATTGTAAAATGGTCTTATCTATTGGCGATTTCGTCCCAATTCACATTCCAAGTGATATTCGGCATGCTAATTACATTGCCGGTTGCGAAATTGCATTATCCCTTATAGTTTCCGAGATATAGACTATCAATAATTTACACCTTAGGCTCTGCTTCTAACTTGGGCCCAAATTGTAAAATGGTCTTATCTATTGGCGATTTCGTTCCAATTCACAATCCAAGCAATATTCGGCATGCTAATTACATTGCCGGTTGCCAAATTGCATTATCTCTTATAGTTTCCGAGATATGGACTATCGATAATTTACACCTTAGGCTCTGCTTCTAACTTGGGCCCAAATTGTAAAATGGTTTTATCTATTGGCGATTTCGTTCCAATTCACATTCCAAGTAATATTCGGCATGCTAATTACATTGCCGGTTGCCAAATTGCATTATCTCTTATAGTTTCCGAGATATGGACTATCGATAATTTACACCTTAGGCTCTCCTTCTAACTTGGGCCCAAATTGTAAAATGGTCTTATCTATTGACGATTTCGTTCCAATTCACATTCCAAGTAATATTCGGCATGCTAATTACATTGCCTGTTGCCAAATTGCATTATCTCTTATAGTTTCCGAGATATGGACTATCGATAATTTACACCTTAGGCTCTGCTTCTAACTTGGGCCCAAATTGTAAAATGGTCTTATCTATTGGCGATTTCGTTCCAATTCACATTCCAAGTAATATTCGGCATGCTAATTACATTGCCGGTTGCCAAATTGCATTATCTCTTATAGTTTCCGAGATATGGACTATCGATAATTTACACCTTAGGCTCTGCTTCTTACTTGGGCCCAAATTGTAAAATGGTCTTATCTATTGGCGATTTCGTTCCAATTCACACTCCAAGTAATATTCGGCATGCTAATTACATTGCCGGTTGCGAAATTGCATTATCTCTTATAGTTTCCGAGATATGGACTATCAATAATTTACACCTTAGGCTATGCTTCTAACTTGGGCCCAAATTGTAAAATGGTCTTATCTATTGGCGATTTCGTTCCAATTCACATTCCAAGTAATATTCGGCATGCTAATTACATTGCCGGTTGCCAAATTGCATTATCTCTTATAGTTTCTGAGATATGGACTATCGATAATTTACACCTTAGGCTCTGCTTCTAACTTGGGCCCAAATTGTAAAATGGCCTTATCTATTGACGATTTCGTCCCAATTCACATTCCAAGTAATATTCGGCATGCTAATTACATTGCCGGTTGCGAAATTGCATTATCTCTTATAGTTTCAGAGATATGGACTATCGATAATTTACACCTTAGGCTCTGCTTCTAACTTGGGCCCAAATTGTAAAATGGTCTTATCTATTGGCAATTTCGTTCCAATTCACATTCCAAGTAATATTCGGCATGCTAATTACATTGCCGGTTGCCAAATTGCATTATCTCATATAGTTTCCGAGATATGGACTATCGATAATTTACACCTTAGGCTCTGCTTCTAACTTGGGCCCAAATTGTAAAATGGTCTTATCTATTGGCGATTTCGTTCCAATTCACATTCCAAGTAATATTCGGCATGCTAATTACATTGCCGGTTGCCAAATTGCATTAACTCTTATAGTTTCCGAGATATGGACTATCGATAATTTACACCTTAGGCTCTGCTTCTAACTTGGGCCCAAATTGTAAAATGATCTTATCTATTGGCGATTTCGTTCCAATTCACATTCCAAGTAATATTCGGCATGCTAATTACATTGCCGGTTGCCAAATTGCATTATCTCTTATAGTTTCCGAGATGTGGACTATCGATAATTTACACCTTAGGCTCTGCTTCTAACTTGGGCCCAAATTGTAAAATGGTCTTATCTATTAGCGATTTCGTTCCAATTCACATTCCAAGTAATATTCGGCATGCTAATTACATTGCCGGTTGCCAAATTGCATTATCTCTTATAGTTTCCGAGATATGGACTATCGATAATTTACATCTTAGGCTCTGCTTCTAACTTGGGCCCAAATTGTAAAATGGTCTTATCTATTGGCGATTTCGTTCCAATTCACATTCCAAGTAATATTCGGCATGCTAATTACATTGCCGGTTGCCAAATTGCATTATCTCTTATAGTTTCCGAGATATGGACTATCGATAATTTACACCTTAGGCTCTGCTTCTAACTTGGGCCCAAATTGTAAAATGGTCTTATCTATTGGCGATTTCGTTCCAATTCACATTCCAAGGAATATTCGGCATGCTAATTACATTGCCGGTTGCCAAATTGAATTATCTCTTATAGTTTCCGAGATATGGACTATCGATAATTTACACCTTAGGCTCTGCTTCTAACTTGGGCCCAAATTGTAAAATGGTCTTACCTATTGGCGATTTCGTTCCAATTCACATTCCAAGTAATATTCGGCATGCTAATTACATTGCCGGTTGCCAAATTGCATTATCTCTTATAGTTTCCGAGATATGGACTATCGATAATTTACACCTTAGGCTCTGCTTCTAACTTGGGCCCAAATTGTAAAATGGTCTTATCTATTGGCGATTTCGTTCCAATTCACATTCCAAGTAATATTCGGCATGCTAATTACATTGCCGGTTGCCAAATTGCATTATCTCTTATAGTTTCCGAGATATGGACTATCGATAATTTACACCTTAGGCTCTGCTTCTAACTTGGGCCCAAATTGTAAAATGGTCTTATCTATTGGCGATTTCGTCCCAATTCACATTCCAAGTGATATTCGGCATGCTAATTACATTGCCGGTTGCGAAATTGCATTATCTCTTATAGTTTCCGAGATATGGACTATCAATAATTTACACCTTAGGCTCTGCTTCTAACTTGGGCCCAAATTGTAAAATGGTCTTATCTATTGGCGATTTCGTTCCCATTCACATTCCAAGTAATATTCGGCATGCTAATTACATTGCCGGTTGCCAAATTGCATTATCTCTTATAGTTTCCGAGATATGGACTATCGATAATTTACACCTTAGGCTCTGCTTCTAACTTGGGCCCAAATTGTAAAATGGTTTTATCTATTGGCGATTTCGTTCCAATTCACATTCCAAGTAATATTCGGCATGCTAATTACATTGCCGGTTGCCAAATTGCATTATCCCTTATAGTTTCCGAGATATGGACTATCGATAATTTACACCTTAGGCTCTGCTTCTAACTTGGGCCCAAATTGTAAAATGGTCTTATCTATTGGCGATTTCGTCCCAATTCACATTCCAAGTGATATTCGGCATGCTAATTACATTGCCGGTTGCGAAATTGCATTATCTCTTATAGTTTCCGAGATATAGACTATCAATAATTTACACCTTAGGCTCTGCTTCTAACTTGGGCCCAAATTGTAAAATGGTCTTATCTATTGGCGATTTCGTTCCAATTCACATTCCAAGTAATATTCGGCATGCTAATTACATTGCCGGTTGCCAAATTGCATTATCTCTTATAGTTTCCGAGATATGGACTATCGATAATTTACACCTTAGGCTCTGCTTCTAACTTGGGCCCAAATTGTAAAATGGTTTTATCTATTGGCGATTTCGTTCCAATTCACATTCCAAGTAATATTCGGCATGCTAATTACATTGCCTGTTGCCAAATTGCATTATCTCTTATAGTTTCCGAGATATGGTCTATCGATAATTTACACCTTAGGCTCTGCTTCTAACTTGGGCCCAAATTGTAAAATGGTCTTATCTATTGGCGATTTCGTTCCAATTCACATTCCAAGTAATATTCGGCATGCTAATTACATTGCCGGTTGCCAAATTGCATTATCTCTTATAGTTTCCGAGATATGGACTATCGATAATTTACACCTTAGGCTCTGCTTCTTACTTGGGCCCAAATTGTAAAATGGTCTTATCTATTGGCGATTTCGTTCCAATTCACACTCCAAGTAATATTCGGCATGCTAATTACATTGCCGGTTGCGAAATTGCATTATCTCTTATAGTTTCCGAGATATGGACTATCAATAATTTACACCTTAGGCTATGCTTCTAACTTGGGCCCAAATTGTAAAATGGTCTTATCTATTGGCGATTTCGTTCCAATTCACATTCCAAGTAATATTCGGCATGCTAATTACATTGCCGGTTGCCAAATTGCATTATCTCTTATAGTTTCTGAGATATGGACTATCGATAATTTACACCTTAGGCTCTGCTTCTAACTTGGGCCCAAATTGTAAAATGGCCTTATCTATTGACGATTTCGTCCCAATTCACATTCCAAGTAATATTCGGCATGCTAATTACATTGCCGGTTGCGAAATTGCATTATCTCTTATAGTTTCAGAGATATGGACTATCGATAATTTACACCTTAGGCTCTGCTTCTAACTTGGGCCCAAATTGTAAAATGGTCTTATCTATTGGCAATTTCGTTCCAATTCACATTCCAAGTAATATTCGGCATGCTAATTACATTGCCGGTTGCCAAATTGCATTATCTCATATAGTTTCCGAGATATGGACTATCGATAATTTACACCTTAGGCTCTGCTTCTAACTTGGGCCCAAATTGTAAAATGGTCTTATCTATTGGCGATTTCGTTCCAATTCACATTCCAAGTAATATTCGGCATGCTAATTACATTGCCGGTTGCCAAATTGCATTAACTCTTATAGTTTCCGAGATATGGACTATCGATAATTTACACCTTAGGCTCTGCTTCTAACTTGGACCCAAATTGTAAAATGATCTTATCTATTGGCGATTTCGTTCCAATTCACATTCCAAGTAAAATTCGGCATGCTAATTACATTGCCGGTTGCCAAATTGCATTATCTCTTATAGTTTCCGAGATGTGGACTATCGATAATTTACACCTTAGGCTCTGCTTCTAACTTGGGCCCAAATTGTAAAATGGTCTTATCTATTAGCGATTTCGTTCCAATTCACATTCCAAGTAATATTCGGCATGCTAATTACATTGCCGGTTGCCAAATTGCATTATCTCTTATAGTTTCCGAGATATGGACTATCGATAATTTACACCTTAGGCTCTGCTTCTAACTTGGGCCCAAATTGTAAAATGGCCTTATCTATTGGCGATTTCGTCCCAATTCACATTCCAAGTAATATTCGGCATGCTAATTACATTGCCGGTTGCGAAATTGCATTATCTCTTATAGTTTCAGAGATATGGACTATCGATAATTTACACCTTAGGCTCTGCTTCTAACTTGGGCCCAAATTGTAAAATGGTCTTATCTATTGGCAATTTCGTTCCAATTCACATTCCAAGTAATATTCGGCATGCTAATTACATTGCCGGTTGCCAAATTGCATTATCTCTTATAGTTTCCGAGATATGGACTATCGATAATTTACACCTTAGGCTCTGCTTCTAACTTGTTCCCAAATTGTAAAATGGTCTTATCTATTGGCGATTTCGTTCCAATTCACATTCCAAGTAATATTCGGCATTCAACTCTTATAGTTTCCGAGATATGGACTATCGATAATTTACACCTTAGGCTCTGCTTCTAACTTGGGCCCAAATTGTAAAATGGTCTTATCTATTGGCGATTTCGTTCCAATTCACATTCCAAGGAATATTCGGCATGCTAATTACATTGCCGGTTGCCAAATTGAATTATCTCTTATAGTTTCCGAGATATGGACTATCGATAATTTACACCTTAGGCTCTGCTTCTAACTTGGGCCCAAATTGTAAAATGGTCTTACCTATTGGCGATTTCGTTCCAATTCACATTCCAAGTAATATTCGGCATGCTAATTACATTGCCGGTTGCCAAATTGCATTATCTCTTATAGTTTCCGAGATATGGACTATCGATAATTTACACCTTAGGCTCTGCTTCTAACTTGGGCCCAAATTGTAAAATGGTCTTATCTATTGGCGATTTCGTTCCAATTCACATTCCAAGTAATATTCGGCATGCTAATTACATTGCCGGTTGCCAAATTGCATTATCTCTTATAGTTTCCGAGATATGGACTATCGATAATTTACACCTTAGGCTCTGCTTCTAACTTGGGCCCAAATTGTAAAATGGTCTTATCTATTGGCGATTTCGTCCCAATTCACATTCCAAGTGATATTCGGCATGCTAATTACATTGCCGGTTGCGAAATTGCATTATCTCTTATAGTTTCCGAGATATGGACTATCAATAATTTACACCTTAGGCTCTGCTTCTAACTTGGGCCCAAATTGTAAAATGGTCTTATCTATTGGCGATTTCGTTCCAATTCACATTCCAAGTAATATTCGGCATGCTAATTACATTGCCGGTTGCCAAATTGCATTATCTCTTATAGTTTCCGAGATATGGACTATCGATAATTTACACCTTAGGCTCTGCTTCTAACTTGGGCCCAAATTGTAAAATGGTTTTATCTATTGGCGATTTCGTTCCAATTCACATTCCAAGTAATATTCGGCATGCTAATTACATTGCCGGTTGCCAAATTGCATTATCCCTTATAGTTTCCGAGATATGGACTATCGATAATTTACACCTTAGGCTCTGCTTCTAACTTGGGCCCAAATTGTAAAATGGTCTTATCTATTGGCGATTTCGTCCCAATTCACATTCCAAGTGATATTCGGCATGCTAATTACATTGCCGGTTGCGAAATTGCATTATCTCTTATAGTTTCCGAGATATAGACTATCAATAATTTACACCTTAGGCTCTGCTTCTAACTTGGGCCCAAATTGTAAAATGGTCTTATCTATTGGCGATTTCGTTCCAATTCACATTCCAAGTAATATTCGGCATGCTAATTACATTGCCGGTTGCCAAATTGCATTATCTATTATAGTTTCCGAGATATGGACTATCGATAATTTACACCTTAGGCTCTGCTTCTAACTTGGGCCCAAATTGTAAAATGGTTTTATCTATTGGCGATTTCGTTCCAATTCACATTCCAAGTAATATTCGGCATGCTAATTACATTGCCGGTTGCCAAATTGCATTATCTCTTATAGTTTCCGAGATATGGACTATCGATAATTTACACCTTAGGCTCTCCTTCTAACTTGGGCCCAAATTGTAAAATGGTCTTATCTATTGATGATTTCGTTCCAATTCACATTCCAAGTAATATTCGGCATGCTAATTACATTGCCGGTTGCGAAATTGCATTATCTCTTATAGTTTCCGAGATATGGACTATCAATAATTTACACCTTAGGCTATGCTTCTAACTTGGGCCCAAATTGTAAAATGGTCTTATCTATTGGCGATTTCGTTCCAATTCACATTCCAAGTAATATTCGGCATGCTAATTACATTGCCGGTTGCCAAATTGCATTATCTCTTATAGTTTCTGAGATAAGGACTATCGATAATTTACACCTTAGGCTCTGCTTCTAACTTGGGCCCAAATTGTAAAATGGCCTTATCTATTGGCGATTTCGTCCCAATTCACATTCCAAGTAATATTCGGCATGCTAATTACATTGCCGGTTGCGAAATTGCATTATCTCTTATAGTTTCAGAGATATGGACTATCGATAATTTACACCTTAGGCTCTGCTTCTAACTTGGGCCCAAATTGTAAAATGGCCTTATCTATTGGCGATTTCGTTCCAATTCACATTCCAAGTAATATTCGGCATGCTAATTACATTGCCGGTTGCCAAATTGCATTATCTCTTATAGTTTCCGAGATATGGACTATCGATAATTTACACCTTAGGCTCTGCTTCTAACTTGGGCCCAAATTGTAAAATGGTCTTATCTATTGACGATTTCGTTCCAATTCACATTCCAAGTAATATTCGGCATGCTAATTACATTGCCGGTTGCGAAATTGCATTATCTCTTATAGTTTCCGAGATATGGACTATCATTAGTTTACACCTTAGGCTCTGCTTCTAACTTGGGCCCAAATTGTAAAATGGCCTTATCTATTGGCGATTTCGTCCCAATTCACATTCCAAGTAATATTCGGCATGCTAATTACATTGCCGGTTGCCAAATTGCATTATCTCTTATAGTTTCTGAGATATGGACTATCGATAATTTACACCTTAGGCTCTGCTTCTAACTTGGGCCCAAATTGTAAAATGGCCTTATCTATTGGCGATTTCGTCCCAATTCACATTCCAAGTAATATTCGGCATGCTAATTACATTGCCGGTTGCGAAATTGCATTATCTCTTATATTTTCAGAGATATGGACTATCGGTAATTTACACCTTAGGCTCTGCTTCTAACTTGGGCCCAAATTGTAAAATGGTCTTATCTATTGGCAATTTCGTTCCAATTCACATTCCAAGTAATATTCGGCATGCTAATTACATTGCCGGTTGCCAAATTGCATTATCTCTTATAGTTTCCGAGATATGGACTATCGATAATTTACACCTTAGGCTCTGCTTCTAACTTGGGCCCAAATTGTAAAATGGTCTTATCTATTGGCGATTTCGTTCCAATTCACATTCCAAGTAATATTCGGCATGCTAATTACATTGCCGGTTGCCAAATTGCATTAACTCTTATAGTTTCCGAGATATGGACTATCGATAATTTACACCTTAGGCTCTGCTTCTAACTTGGGCCCAAATTGTAAAATGATCTTATCTATTGGCGATTTCGTTCCAAATCACATTCCAAGTAATATTCGGCATGCTAATTACATTGCCGGTTGCCAAATTGCATTATCTCTTATAGTTTCCGAGATATGGACTATCGATAATTTACACCATAGGCTCTGCTTATAACTTGGGCCCAAATTGTAAAATGGTCTTATCTATTGGCGATTTCGTTCCAATTCACATTCCAAGTAATATTCGGCATGCTAATTACATTGCCGGTTGCCAAATTGCATTATCTCTTATAGTTTCCGAGATATGGACTATCGATAATTTACACCTTAGGCTCTGCTTCTAACTTGGGCCCAAATTGTAAAATGGTCTTATCTATTGGCGATTTCGTTCCAATTCACATTCCAAGTAATATTCGGCATGCTAATTACATTGCCGGTTGCCAAATTGAATTATCTCTTATAGTTTCCGAGATATGGACTATCGATAATTTGCACCTTAGGCTCTGCTTCTAACTTGGGCCCAAATTGTAAAATGGTCTTACCTATTGGCGATTTCGTTCCAATTCATATTCCAAGTAATATTCGGCATGCTAATTACATTGCCGGTTGCCAAATTGCATTATCTCTTATAGTTTCCGAGATATGGACTATCGATTATTTACACCTTAGGCTCTGCTTCTAACTTGGGCCCAAATTGTAAAATGGTCTTATCTATTGGCGATTTCGTTCCAATTCACATTCCAAGTAATATTCGGCATGCTAATTACATTGCCGGTTGCCAAATTGCATTATCTCTTATAGTTTCCGAGATATGGACTATCGATAATTTACACCTTAGGCTCTGCTTCTAACTTGGGCCCAAATTGTAAAATGGTCTTATCTATTGGCGATTTCGTCCCAATTCACATTCCAAGTGATATTCGGCATGCTAATTACATTGCCGGTTGCGAAATTGCATTATCTCTTATAGTTTCCGAGATATGGACTATCGATAATTTACACCTTAGGCTCTGCTTCTAACTTGGGCCCAAATTGTAAAATGGTCTTATCTATTGGCGATTTCGTTCCAATTCACATTCCAAGTAATATTCGGCATGCTAATTACATTGCCGGTTGCCAAATTGCATTATCCCTTATAGTTTCCGAGATATGGACTATCGATAATTTACACCTTAGGCTCTGCTTCTAACTTGGGCCCAAATTGTAAAATGGTCTTATCTATTGGCGATTTCGTCCCAATTCACATTCCAAGTGATATTCGGCATGCTAATTACATTGCCGGTTGCGAAATTGCATTATCTCTTATAGTTTCCGAGATATAGACTATCAATAATTTACACCTTAGGCTCTGCTTCTAACTTGGGCCCAAATTGTAAAATGGTCTTATCTATTGGCGATTTCGTTCCAATTCACATTCCAAGTAATATTCGGCATGCTAATTACATTGCCGGTTGCCAAATTGCATTATCTCTTATAGTTTCCGAGATATGGACTATCGATAATTTACACCTTAGGCTCTGCTTCTAACTTGGGCCCAAATTGTAAAATGGTTTTATCTATTGGCGATTTCGTTCCAATTCACATTCCAAGTAATATTCGGCATGCTAATTACATTGCCTGTTGCCAAATTGCATTATCTCTTATAGTTTCCGAGATATGGTCTATCGATAATTTACACCTTAGGCTCTGCTTCTAACTTGGGCCCAAATTGTAAAATGGTCTTATCTATTGGCGATTTCGTTCCAATTCACATTCCAAGTAATATTCGGCATGCTAATTACATTGCCGGTTGCCAAATTGCATTATCTCTTATAGTTTCCGAGATATGGACTATCGATAATTTACACCTTAGGCTCTGCTTCTTACTTGGGCCCAAATTGTAAAATGGTCTTATCTATTGGCGATTTCGTTCCAATTCACACTCCAAGTAATATTCGGCATGCTAATTACATTGCCGGTTGCGAAATTGCATTATCTCTTATAGTTTCCGAGATATGGACTATCAATAATTTACACCTTAGGCTATGCTTCTAACTTGGGCCCAAATTGTAAAATGGTCTTATCTATTGGCGATTTCGTTCCAATTCACATTCCAAGTAATATTCGGCATGCTAATTACATTGCCGGTTGCCAAATTGCATTATCTCTTATAGTTTCTGAGATATGGACTATCGATAATTTACACCTTAGGCTCTGCTTCTAACTTGGGCCCAAATTGTAAAATGGCCTTATCTATTGACGATTTCGTCCCAATTCACATTCCAAGTAATATTCGGCATGCTAATTACATTGCCGGTTGCGAAATTGCATTATCTCTTATAGTTTCAGAGATATGGACTATCGATAATTTACACCTTAGGCTCTGCTTCTAACTTGGGCCCAAATTGTAAAATGGTCTTATCTATTGGCAATTTCGTTCCAATTCACATTCCAAGTAATATTCGGCATGCTAATTACATTGCCGGTTGCCAAATTGCATTATCTCATATAGTTTCCGAGATATGGACTATCGATAATTTACACCTTAGGCTCTGCTTCTAACTTGGGCCCAAATTGTAAAATGGTCTTATCTATTGGCGATTTCGTTCCAATTCACATTCCAAGTAATATTCGGCATGCTAATTACATTGCCGGTTGCCAAATTGCATTAACTCTTATAGTTTCCGAGATATGGACTATCGATAATTTACACCTTAGGCTCTGCTTCTAACTTGGACCCAAATTGTAAAATGATCTTATCTATTGGCGATTTCGTTCCAATTCACATTCCAAGTAAAATTCGGCATGCTAATTACATTGCCGGTTGCCAAATTGCATTATCTCTTATAGTTTCCGAGATGTGGACTATCGATAATTTACACCTTAGGCTCTGCTTCTAACTTGGGCCCAAATTGTAAAATGGTCTTATCTATTAGCGATTTCGTTCCAATTCACATTCCAAGTAATATTCGGCATGCTAATTACATTGCCGGTTGCCAAATTGCATTATCTCTTATAGTTTCCGAGATATGGACTATCGATAATTTACACCTTAGGCTCTGCTTCTAACTTGGGCCCAAATTGTAAAATGGCCTTATCTATTGGCGATTTCGTCCCAATTCACATTCCAAGTAATATTCGGCATGCTAATTACATTGCCGGTTGCGAAATTGCATTATCTCTTATAGTTTCAGAGATATGGACTATCGATAATTTACACCTTAGGCTCTGCTTCTAACTTGGGCCCAAATTGTAAAATGGTCTTATCTATTGGCAATTTCGTTCCAATTCACATTCCAAGTAATATTCGGCATGCTAATTACATTGCCGGTTGCCAAATTGCATTATCTCTTATAGTTTCCGAGATATGGACTATCGATAATTTACACCTTAGGCTCTGCTTCTAACTTGTTCCCAAATTGTAAAATGGTCTTATCTATTGGCGATTTCGTTCCAATTCACATTCCAAGTAATATTCGGCATTCAACTCTTATAGTTTCCGAGATATGGACTATCGATAATTTACACCTTAGGCTCTGCTTCTAACTTGGGCCCAAATTGTAAAATGGTCTTATCTATTGGCGATTTCGTTCCAATTCACATTCCAAGGAATATTCGGCATGCTAATTACATTGCCGGTTGCCAAATTGAATTATCTCTTATAGTTTCCGAGATATGGACTATCGATAATTTACACCTTAGGCTCTGCTTCTAACTTGGGCCCAAATTGTAAAATGGTCTTACCTATTGGCGATTTCGTTCCAATTCACATTCCAAGTAATATTCGGCATGCTAATTACATTGCCGGTTGCCAAATTGCATTATCTCTTATAGTTTCCGAGATATGGACTATCGATAATTTACACCTTAGGCTCTGCTTCTAACTTGGGCCCAAATTGTAAAATGGTCTTATCTATTGGCGATTTCGTTCCAATTCACATTCCAAGTAATATTCGGCATGCTAATTACATTGCCGGTTGCCAAATTGCATTATCTCTTATAGTTTCCGAGATATGGACTATCGATAATTTACACCTTAGGCTCTGCTTCTAACTTGGGCCCAAATTGTAAAATGGTCTTATCTATTGGCGATTTCGTCCCAATTCACATTCCAAGTGATATTCGGCATGCTAATTACATTGCCGGTTGCGAAATTGCATTATCTCTTATAGTTTCCGAGATATGGACTATCAATAATTTACACCTTAGGCTCTGCTTCTAACTTGGGCCCAAATTGTAAAATGGTCTTATCTATTGGCGATTTCGTTCCAATTCACATTCCAAGTAATATTCGGCATGCTAATTACATTGCCGGTTGCCAAATTGCATTATCTCTTATAGTTTCCGAGATATGGACTATCGATAATTTACACCTTAGGCTCTGCTTCTAACTTGGGCCCAAATTGTAAAATGGTTTTATCTATTGGCGATTTCGTTCCAATTCACATTCCAAGTAATATTCGGCATGCTAATTACATTGCCGGTTGCCAAATTGCATTATCCCTTATAGTTTCCGAGATATGGACTATCGATAATTTACACCTTAGGCTCTGCTTCTAACTTGGGCCCAAATTGTAAAATGGTCTTATCTATTGGCGATTTCGTCCCAATTCACATTCCAAGTGATATTCGGCATGCTAATTACATTGCCGGTTGCGAAATTGCATTATCTCTTATAGTTTCCGAGATATAGACTATCAATAATTTACACCTTAGGCTCTGCTTCTAACTTGGGCCCAAATTGTAAAATGGTCTTATCTATTGGCGATTTCGTTCCAATTCACATTCCAAGTAATATTCGGCATGCTAATTACATTGCCGGTTGCCAAATTGCATTATCTATTATAGTTTCCGAGATATGGACTATCGATAATTTACACCTTAGGCTCTGCTTCTAACTTGGGCCCAAATTGTAAAATGGTTTTATCTATTGGCGATTTCGTTCCAATTCACATTCCAAGTAATATTCGGCATGCTAATTACATTGCCGGTTGCCAAATTGCATTATCTCTTATAGTTTCCGAGATATGGACTATCGATAATTTACACCTTAGGCTCTCCTTCTAACTTGGGCCCAAATTGTAAAATGGTCTTATCTATTGATGATTTCGTTCCAATTCACATTCCAAGTAATATTCGGCATGCTAATTACATTGCCGGTTGCGAAATTGCATTATCTCTTATAGTTTCCGAGATATGGACTATCAATAATTTACACCTTAGGCTATGCTTCTAACTTGGGCCCAAATTGTAAAATGGTCTTATCTATTGGCGATTTCGTTCCAATTCACATTCCAAGTAATATTCGGCATGCTAATTACATTGCCGGTTGCCAAATTGCATTATCTCTTATAGTTTCTGAGATAAGGACTATCGATAATTTACACCTTAGGCTCTGCTTCTAACTTGGGCCCAAATTGTAAAATGGCCTTATCTATTGGCGATTTCGTCCCAATTCACATTCCAAGTAATATTCGGCATGCTAATTACATTGCCGGTTGCGAAATTGCATTATCTCTTATAGTTTCAGAGATATGGACTATCGATAATTTACACCTTAGGCTCTGCTTCTAACTTGGGCCCAAATTGTAAAATGGCCTTATCTATTGGCGATTTCGTTCCAATTCACATTCCAAGTAATATTCGGCATGCTAATTACATTGCCGGTTGCCAAATTGCATTATCTCTTATAGTTTCCGAGATATGGACTATCGATAATTTACACCTTAGGCTCTGCTTCTAACTTGGGCCCAAATTGTAAAATGGTCTTATCTATTGACGATTTCGTTCCAATTCACATTCCAAGTAATATTCGGCATGCTAATTACATTGCCGGTTGCGAAATTGCATTATCTCTTATAGTTTCCGAGATATGGACTATCATTAGTTTACACCTTAGGCTCTGCTTCTAACTTGGGCCCAAATTGTAAAATGGCCTTATCTATTGGCGATTTCGTCCCAATTCACATTCCAAGTAATATTCGGCATGCTAATTACATTGCCGGTTGCCAAATTGCATTATCTCTTATAGTTTCTGAGATATGGACTATCGATAATTTACACCTTAGGCTCTGCTTCTAACTTGGGCCCAAATTGTAAAATGGCCTTATCTATTGGCGATTTCGTCCCAATTCACATTCCAAGTAATATTCGGCATGCTAATTACATTGCCGGTTGCGAAATTGCATTATCTCTTATATTTTCAGAGATATGGACTATCGGTAATTTACACCTTAGGCTCTGCTCCTAACTTGGGCCCAAATTGTAAAATGGTCTTATCTATTGGCAATTTCGTTCCAATTCACATTCCAAGTAATATTCGGCATGCTAATTACATTGCCGGTTGCCAAATTGCATTATCTCTTATAGTTTCCGAGATATGGACTATCGATAATTTACACCTTAGGCTCTGCTTCTAACTTGGGCCCAAATTGTAAAATGGTTTTATCTATTGGCGATTTCGTTCCAATTCACATTCCAAGTAATATTCGGCATGCTAATTACATTGCCGGTTGCCAAATTGCATTATCCCTTATAGTTTCCGAGATATGGACTATCGATAATTTACACCTTAGGCTCTGCTTCTAACTTGGGCCCAAATTGTAAAATGGTCTTATCTATTGGCGATTTCGTCCCAATTCACATTCCAAGTGATATTCGGCATGCTAATTACATTGCCGGTTGCGAAATTGCATTATCTCTTATAGTTTCCGAGATATAGACTATCAATAATTTACACCTTAGGCTCTGCTTCTAACTTGGGCCCAAATTGTAAAATGGTCTTATCTATTGGCGATTTCGTTCCAATTCACATTCCAAGTAATATTCGGCATGCTAATTACATTGCCGGTTGCCAAATTGCATTATCTATTATAGTTTCCGAGATATGGACTATCGATAATTTACACCTTAGGCTCTGCTTCTAACTTGGGCCCAAATTGTAAAATGGTTTTATCTATTGGCGATTTCGTTCCAATTCACATTCCAAGTAATATTCGGCATGCTAATTACATTGCCGGTTGCCAAATTGCATTATCTCTTATAGTTTCCGAGATATGGACTATCGATAATTTACACCTTAGGCTCTCCTTCTAACTTGGGCCCAAATTGTAAAATGGTCTTATCTATTGATGATTTCGTTCCAATTCACATTCCAAGTAATATTCGGCATGCTAATTACATTGCCGGTTGCGAAATTGCATTATCTCTTATAGTTTCCGAGATATGGACTATCAATAATTTACACCTTAGGCTATGCTTCTAACTTGGGCCCAAATTGTAAAATGGTCTTATCTATTGGCGATTTCGTTCCAATTCACATTCCAAGTAATATTCGGCATGCTAATTACATTGCCGGTTGCCAAATTGCATTATCTCTTATAGTTTCTGAGATAAGGACTATCGATAATTTACACCTTAGGCTCTGCTTCTAACTTGGGCCCAAATTGTAAAATGGCCTTATCTATTGGCGATTTCGTCCCAATTCACATTCCAAGTAATATTCGGCATGCTAATTACATTGCCGGTTGCGAAATTGCATTATCTCTTATAGTTTCAGAGATATGGACTATCGATAATTTACACCTTAGGCTCTGCTTCTAACTTGGGCCCAAATTGTAAAATGGCCTTATCTATTGGCGATTTCGTTCCAATTCACATTCCAAGTAATATTCGGCATGCTAATTACATTGCCGGTTGCCAAATTGCATTATCTCTTATAGTTTCCGAGATATGGACTATCGATAATTTACACCTTAGGCTCTGCTTCTAACTTGGGCCCAAATTGTAAAATGGTCTTATCTATTGACGATTTCGTTCCAATTCACATTCCAAGTAATATTCGGCATGCTAATTACATTGCCGGTTGCGAAATTGCATTATCTCTTATAGTTTCCGAGATATGGACTATCATTAGTTTACACCTTAGGCTCTGCTTCTAACTTGGGCCCAAATTGTAAAATGGCCTTATCTATTGGCGATTTCGTCCCAATTCACATTCCAAGTAATATTCGGCATGCTAATTACATTGCCGGTTGCCAAATTGCATTATCTCTTATAGTTTCTGAGATATGGACTATCGATAATTTACACCTTAGGCTCTGCTTCTAACTTGGGCCCAAATTGTAAAATGGCCTTATCTATTGGCGATTTCGTCCCAATTCACATTCCAAGTAATATTCGGCATGCTAATTACATTGCCGGTTGCGAAATTGCATTATCTCTTATATTTTCAGAGATATGGACTATCGGTAATTTACACCTTAGGCTCTGCTCCTAACTTGGGCCCAAATTGTAAAATGGTCTTATCTATTGGCAATTTCGTTCCAATTCACATTCCAAGTAATATTCGGCATGCTAATTACATTGCCGGTTGCCAAATTGCATTATCTCTTATAGTTTCCGAGATATGGACTATCGATAATTTACACCTTAGGCTCTGCTTCTAACTTGGGCCCAAATTGTAAAATGGTCTTATCTATTGGCGATTTCGTTCCAATTCACATTCCAAGTAATATTCGGCATGCTAATTACATTGCCGGTTGCCAAATTGCATTAACTCTTATAGTTTCCGAGATATGGACTATCGATAATTTACACCTTAGGCTCTGCTTCTAACTTGGGCCCAAATTGTAAAATGATCTTATCTATTGGCGATTTCGTTCCAAATCACATTCCAAGTAATATTCGGCATGCTAATTACATTGCCGGTTGCCAAATTGCATTATCTCTTATAGTTTCCGAGATATGGACTATCGATAATTTACACCATAGGCTCTGCTTATAACTTGGGCCCAAATTGTAAAATGGTCTTATCTATTGGCGATTTCGTTCCAATTCACATTCCAAGTAATATTCGGCATGCTAATTACATTGCCGGTTGCCAAATTGCATTATCTCTTATAGTTTCCGAGATATGGACTATCGATAATTTACACCTTAGGCTCTGCTTCTAACTTGGGCCCAAATTGTAAAATGGTCTTATCTATTGGCGATTTCGTTCCAATTCACATTCCAAGTAATATTCGGCATGCTAATTACATTGCCGGTTGCCAAATTGAATTATCTCTTATAGTTTCCGAGATATGGACTATCGATAATTTGCACCTTAGGCTCTGCTTCTAACTTGGGCCCAAATTGTAAAATGGTCTTACCTATTGGCGATTTCGTTCCAATTCATATTCCAAGTAATATTCGGCATGCTAATTACATTGCCGGTTGCCAAATTGCATTATCTCTTATAGTTTCCGAGATATGGACTATCGATTATTTACACCTTAGGCTCTGCTTCTAACTTGGGCCCAAATTGTAAAATGGTCTTATCTATTGGCGATTTCGTTCCAATTCACATTCCAAGTAATATTCGGCATGCTAATTACATTGCCGGTTGCCAAATTGCATTATCTCTTATAGTTTCCGAGATATGGACTATCGATAATTTACACCTTAGGCTCTGCTTCTAACTTGGGCCCAAATTGTAAAATGGTCTTATCTATTGGCGATTTCGTCCCAATTCACATTCCAAGTGATATTCGGCATGCTAATTACATTGCCGGTTGCGAAATTGCATTATCTCTTATAGTTTCCGAGATATGGACTATCGATAATTTACACCTTAGGCTCTGCTTCTAACTTGGGCCCAAATTGTAAAATGGTCTTATCTATTGGCGATTTCGTTCCAATTCACATTCCAAGTAATATTCGGCATGCTAATTACATTGCCGGTTGCCAAATTGAATTATCTCTTATAGTTTCCGAGATATGGACTATCGATAATTTACACCTTAGGCTCTGCTTCTAACTTGGGCCCAAATTGTAAAATGGTCTTACCTATTGGCGATTTCGTTCCAATTCATATTCCAAGTAATATTCGGCATGCTAATTACATTGCCGGTTGCCAAATTGCATTATCTCTTATAGTTTCCGAGATATGGACTATCAATAATTTACACCTTAGGCTATGCTTCTAACTTGGGCCCAAATTGTAAAATGGTCTTATCTATTGGCGATTTCGTTCCAATTCACATTCCAAGTAATATTCGGCATGCTAATTACATTGCCGGTTGCCAAATTGCATTATCTCTTATAGTTTCTGAGATAAGGACTATCGATAATTTACACCTTAGGCTCTGCTTCTAACTTGGGCCCAAATTGTAAAATGGCCTTATCTATTGGCGATTTCGTCCCATTTCACATTCCAAGTAATATTCGGCATGCTAATTACATTGCCGGTTGCGAAATTGCATTATCTCTTATAGTTTCAGAGATATGGACTATCGATAATTTACACCTTAGGCTCTGCTTCTAACTTGGGCCCAAATTGTAAAATGGCCTTATCTATTGGCGATTTCGTTCCAATTCACATTCCAAGTAATATTCGGCATGCTAATTACATTGCCGGTTGCCAAATTGCATTATCTCTTATAGTTTCCGAGATATGGACTATCGATAATTTACACCTTAGGCTCTGCTTCTAACTTGGGCCCAAATTGTAAAATGGTCTTATCTATTGACGATTTCGTTCCAATTCACATTCCAAGTAATATTCGGCATGCTAATTACATTGCCGGTTGCGAAATTGCATTATCTCTTATAGTTTCCGAGATATGGACTATCAATAGTTTACACCTTAGGCTCTGCTTCTAACTTGGGCCCAAATTGTAAAATGGTCTTATCTATTGGCGATTTCGTTCCAATTCACATTCCAAGTAATATTCGGCATGCTAATTACATTGCCGGTTGCCAAATTGCATTATCTCTTATAGTTTCTGAGATATGGACTATCGATAATTTACACCTTAGGCTCTGCTTCTAACTTGGGCCCAAATTGTAAAATGGTCTTATCTATTGGCGATTTCGTTCCAATTCACACTCCAAGTAATATTCGGCATGCTAATTACATTGCCGGTTGCGAAATTGCATTATCTCTTATAGTTTCCGAGATATGGACTATCAATAATTTACACCTTAGGCTCTGCTTCTAACTTGGGCCCAAATTGTAAAATGGTCTTATCTATTGGCGATTTCGTTCCAATTCACATTCCAAGTAATATTCGGCATGCTAATTACATTGCCGGTTGCCAAATTGCATTATCTCTTATAGTTTCCGAGATATTTACTATCGATAATTTACACCTTAGGCTCTGCTTCTAACTTGGATTAATTGTAAAATGGTCTTATCTATTGGCGATTTCGTTCCAATTCACATCCCAAGTAATATTCGGCATGCTAATTACATTGCCGGTTGCCAAATTGCATTACCTCTTATAGTTTCCGAGATATGGACTATCGATAATTTACACCTTAGGCTCTGCTTCTAACTTGGGCCCAAATTGTAAAATGGTCTTATCTATTGGCGATTTCGTTCCAAATCACATTCCAAGTAATATTCGGCATGCTAATTACATTGCCGGTTGCCAAATTGCATTATCTCTTATAGTTTCCGAGATATGGACTATCGATAATTTACACCTTAGGCTCTGCTTCTAACTTGGGCCCAAATTGTAAAATGGTCTTATCTATTGGCGATTTCGTTCCAATTCACATTCCAAGTAATATTCGGCATGCTAATTACATTGCCGGTTGCCAAATTGAATTATCTCTTATAGTTTCCGAGATATGGACTATCGATAATTTACACCTTAGGCTCTGCTTCTAACTTGGGCCCAAATTGTAAAATGGTCTTACCTATTGGCGATTTCGTTCCAATTCACATTCCAAGTAATATTCGGCATGCTAATTACATTGCCGGTTGCCAAACTGCATTATCTCTTATAGTTTTCGAGATATGGACTATCGATAATTTACACCTTAGGCTCTGCTTCTAACTTGGGCCCAAATTGTAAAATGGTCTTATCTATTGGCGATTTCGTTCCAATTCACATTCCAATTAATATTCGGCATGCTAATTACATTGCCGGTTGCCAAATTGCATTATCTCTTATAGTTTCCGAGATATGGACTATCGATAATTTACACCTTAGGCTCTGCTTCTAACTTGGGCCCAAATTGTAAAATGGTCTTATCTATTAGCGATTTCGTTCCAATTCACATTCCAAGTAATATTCGGCATGCTAATTACATTGCCGGTTGCCAAATTGCATTATCTCTTATAGTTTCCGATATATGGACTATCGATAATTTACACCTTAGGCTCTGCTTCTAACTTGGGCCCAAATTGTAAAATGGTCTTATCTATTGGCGATTTCGTTCCAATTCACATTCCAAGTAATATTCGGCATGCTAATTACATTGCCGGTTGCCAAATTGCATTATCTCTTATAGTTTCCGAGATATGGACTATCGATAATTTACACCTTAGGCTCTGCTTCTAACTTGGACCCAAATTGTAAAATGGTCTTATCTATTGGCGATTTCGTTCCAATTCACATTCCAAGGAATATTCGGCATGCTAATTACATTGCCGGTTGCCAAATTGAATTATCTCTTATAGTTTCCGAGATATGGACTATCGATAATTTACACCTTAGGCTCTGCTTCTAACTTGGGCCCAAATTGTAAAATGGTCTTACCTATTGGCGATTTCGTTCCAATTCACATTCCAAGTAATATTCGGCATGCTAATTACATTACCGGTTGCCAAATTGCATTATCTCTTATAGTTTCCGAGATATGGACTAACGATAATTTACACCTTAGGCTCTGCTTCTAACTTGGGCCCAAATTGTAAAATGGTCTTATCTATTGGCGATTTCGTTCCAATTCACATTCCAAGTAATATTCGGCATGCTAATTACATTGCCGGTTGCCAAATTGCATTATCCCTTATAGTTTCCGAGATATGGACTATCGATAATTTACACCTTAGGCTCTGCTTCTAACTTGGGCCCAAATTGTAAAATGGTCTTATCTATTGGCGATTTCGTCCCAATTCACATTCCAAGTGATATTCGGCATGCTAATTACATTGCCGGTTGCGAAATTGCATTATCTCTTATAGTTTCCGAGATATAGACTATCAATAATTTACACCTTAGGCTCTGCTTCTAACTTGGGCCCAAATTGTAAAATGGTCTTATCTATTGGCGATTTCGTTCCAATTCACATTCCAAGTAATATTCGGCATGCTAATTACATTGCCGGTTGCCAAATTGCATTATCTCTTATAGTTTCCGAGATATGGACTATCGATAATTTACACCTTAGGCTCTGCTTCTAACTTGGGCCCAAATTGTAAAATGGTTTTATCTATTGGCGATTTCGTTCCAATTCACATTCCAAGTAATATTCGGCATGCTAATTACATTGCCGGTTGCCAAATTGCATTATCTCTTATAGTTTCCGAGATATGGACTATCGATAATTTACACCTTAGGCTCTCCTTCTAACTTGGGCCCAAATTGTAAAATGGTCTTATCTATTGACGATTTCGTTCCAATTCACATTCCAAGTAATATTCGGCATGCTAATTACATTGCCGGTTGCCAAATTGCATTATCTCTTATAGTTTCCGAGATATGGACTATCGATAATTTACACCTTAGGCTCTGCTTCTTACTTGGGCCCAAATTGTAAAATGGTCTTATCTATTGGCGATTTCGTTCCAATTCACACTCCAAGTAATATTCGGCATGCTAATTACATTGCCGGTTGCGAAATTGCATTATCTCTTATAGTTTCCGAGATATGGACTATCAATAATTTACACCTTAGGCTATGCTTCTAACTTGGGCCCAAATTGTAAAATGGTCTTATCTATTGGCGATTTCGTTCCAATTCACATTCCAAGTAATATTCGGCATGCTAATTACATTGCCGGTTGCCAAATTGCATTATCTCTTATAGTTTCTGAGATATGGACTATCGATAATTTACACCTTAGGCTCTGCTTCTAACTTGGGCCCAAATTGTAAAATGGCCTTATCTATTGGCGATTTCGTCCCAATTCACATTCCAAGTAATATTCGGCATGCTAATTACATTGCCGGTTGCGAAATTGCATTATCTCATATAGTTTCAGAGATATGGACTATCGATAATTTACACCTTAGGCTCTGCTTCTAACTTGGGCCCAAATTGTAAAATGGTCTTATCTATTGGCGATTTCGTCCCAATTCACATTCCAAGTGATATTCGGCATGCTAATTACATTACCGGTTGCGAAATTGCATTATCTCTTATAGTTTCCGAGATATGGACTATCGATAATTTACACCTTAGGCTCTGCTTCTAACTTGCGCCCAAATTGTAAAATGGTCTTATCTATTGGCGATTTCGTTCCAATTCACATTCCAAGTAATATTCGGCATGCTAATTACATTGCCGGTTGCCAAATTGCATTATCTCTTATAGTTTCCGAGACATGGACTATCGATAATTTACACCTTAGGCTCTGCTTCTAACTTGGGCCCAAATTGTAAAATGGTCTTATCTATTGGCGATTTAGTTGCAATTCACATTCCAAGTAATATTCGGCATGCTAATTACATTGCCGGTTGCCAAATTGCATTATCTCTTATAGTTTCCGAGATATGGACTATCGATAATTTACACCTTAGGCTCTGCTTCTAACTTGGGCCCAAATTGTAAAATGGTCTTATCTATTGGCGATTTCGTTCCAATTCGCATTCCAAGTAATATTCGGCATGCTAATTACATTGCCGGTTGCCAAATTGCATTATCTCTTATAGTTTCCGAGATATGGACTATCGATAATTTACACCTTAGGCTCTGCTTCTAACTTGGGCCCAAATTGTAAAATGGTCTTATCTATTGGCGATTTCGTTCCAATTCGCATTCCAAGTAATATTCGGCATGCTAATTACATTGCCGGTTGCCAAATTGCATTATCTCTTATAGTTTCCGAGATATGGACTATCGATAATTTACACCTTAGGCTCTGCTTCTAACTTGGGCCCAAATTGTAAAATGGTCTTATCTATTGGCGATTTCGTTCCAATTCACATTCCAAGTAATATTCGGCATGCTAATTACATTGCCGGTTGCCAAATTGCATTATCTCTTATAGTTTCCGAGATATGGACTATCGATAATTTACACCTTAGGCTCTGCTTCTAACTTGGGCCCAAATTGTAAAATGGTCTTATCTATTGGCGATTTCGTTCCAATTCTCATTCCAAGTAATATTCGGCATGCTAATTACATTGCCGGTTGCCAAATTGCATTATCTCTTATAGTTTCCGAGATATGGACTATCGATAATTTACACCTTAGGCTCTGCTTCTAACTTGGGCCCAAATTGTAAAATGGTCTTATCTATTGGCGATTTCGTTCCAATTCACACTCCAAGTAATATTCGGCATGCTAATTACATTGCCGGTTGCGAAATTGCATTATCTCTTATAGTTTCCGAGATATGGACTATCAATAATTTACACCTTAGGCTCTGCTTCTAACTTGGGCCCAAATTGTAAAATGGTCTTATCTATTGGCGATTTCGTTCCAATTCACATTCCAAGTAATATTCGGCATGCTAATTACATTGCCGGTTGCCAAATTGCATTATCTCTTATAGTTTCCGAGATATTTACTATCGATAATTTACACCTTAGGCTCTGCTTCTAACTTGGATTAATTGTAAAATGGTCTTATCTATTGGCGATTTCGTTCCAATTCACATCCCAAGTAATATTCGGCATGCTAATTACATTGCCGGTTGCCAAATTGCATTACCTCTTATAGTTTCCGAGATATGGACTATCGATAATTTACACCTTAGGCTCTGCTTCTAACTTGGGCCCAAATTGTAAAATGGTCTTATCTATTGGCGATTTCGTTCCAAATCACATTCCAAGTAATATTCGGCATGCTAATTACATTGCCGGTTGCCAAATTGCATTATCTCTTATAGTTTCCGAGATATGGACTATCGATAATTTACACCTTAGGCTCTGCTTCTAACTTGGGCCCAAATTGTAAAATGGTCTTATCTATTGGCGATTTCGTTCCAATTCACATTCCAAGTAATATTCGGCATGCTAATTACATTGCCGGTTGCCAAATTGAATTATCTCTTATAGTTTCCGAGATATGGACTATCGATAATTTACACCTTAGGCTCTGCTTCTAACTTGGGCCCAAATTGTAAAATGGTCTTACCTATTGGCGATTTCGTTCCAATTCACATTCCAAGTAATATTCGGCAGGCTAATTACATTGCCGGTTGCCAAACTGCATTATCTCTTATAGTTTTCGAGATATGGACTATCGATAATTTACACCTTAGGCTCTGCTTCTAACTTGGGCCCAAATTGTAAAATGGTCTTATCTATTGGCGATTTCGTTCCAATTCACATTCCAATTAATATTCGGCATGCTAATTACATTGCCGGTTGCCAAATTGCATTATCTCTTATAGTTTCCGAGATATGGACTATCGATAATTTACACCTTAGGCTCTGCTTCTAACTTGGGCCCAAATTGTAAAATGGTCTTATCTATTGACGATTTCGTTCCAATTCACATTCCAAGTAATATTCGGCATGCTAATTACATTGCCGGTTGCGAAATTGCATTATCTCTTATAGTTTCCGAGATATGGACTATCAATAGTTTACACCTTAGGCTCTGCTTCTAACTTGGGCCCAAATTGTAAAATGGTCTTATCTATTGGCGATTTCGTTCCAATTCACATTCCAAGTAATATTCGGCATGCTAATTACATTGCCGGTTGCCAAATTGCATTATCTCTTATAGTTTCTGAGATATGGACTATCGATAATTTACACCTTAGGCTCTGCTTCTAACTTGGGCCCAAATTGTAAAATGGTCTTATCTATTGGCGATTTCGTTCCAATTCACACTCCAAGTAATATTCGGCATGCTAATTACATTGCCGGTTGCGAAATTGCATTATCTCTTATAGTTTCCGAGATATGGACTATCAATAATTTACACCTTAGGCTCTGCTTCTAACTTGGGCCCAAATTGTAAAATGGTCTTATCTATTGGCGATTTCGTTCCAATTCACATTCCAAGTAATATTCGGCATGCTAATTACATTGCCGGTTGCCAAATTGCATTATCTCTTATAGTTTCCGAGATATTTACTATCGATAATTTACACCTTAGGCTCTGCTTCTAACTTGGATTAATTGTAAAATGGTCTTATCTATTGGCGATTTCGTTCCAATTCACATCCCAAGTAATATTCGGCATGCTAATTACATTGCCGGTTGCCAAATTGCATTACCTCTTATAGTTTCCGAGATATGGACTATCGATAATTTACACCTTAGGCTCTGCTTCTAACTTGGGCCCAAATTGTAAAATGGTCTTATCTATTGGCGATTTCGTTCCAAATCACATTCCAAGTAATATTCGGCATGCTAATTACATTGCCGGTTGCCAAATTGCATTATCTCTTATAGTTTCCGAGATATGGACTATCGATAATTTACACCTTAGGCTCTGCTTCTAACTTGGGCCCAAATTGTAAAATGGTCTTATCTATTGGCGATTTCGTTCCAATTCACATTCCAAGTAATATTCGGCATGCTAATTACATTGCCGGTTGCCAAATTGAATTATCTCTTATAGTTTCCGAGATATGGACTATCGATAATTTACACCTTAGGCTCTGCTTCTAACTTGGGCCCAAATTGTAAAATGGTCTTACCTATTGGCGATTTCGTTCCAATTCACATTCCAAGTAATATTCGGCATGCTAATTACATTGCCGGTTGCCAAACTGCATTATCTCTTATAGTTTTCGAGATATGGACTATCGATAATTTACACCTTAGGCTCTGCTTCTAACTTGGGCCCAAATTGTAAAATGGTCTTATCTATTGGCGATTTCGTTCCAATTCACATTCCAATTAATATTCGGCATGCTAATTACATTGCCGGTTGCCAAATTGCATTATCTCTTATAGTTTCCGAGATATGGACTATCGATAATTTACACCTTAGGCTCTGCTTCTAACTTGGGCCCAAATTGTAAAATGGTCTTATCTATTAGCGATTTCGTTCCAATTCACATTCCAAGTAATATTCGGCATGCTAATTACATTGCCGGTTGCCAAATTGCATTATCTCTTATAGTTTCCGATATATGGACTATCGATAATTTACACCTTAGGCTCTGCTTCTAACTTGGGCCCAAATTGTAAAATGGTCTTATCTATTGGCGATTTCGTTCCAATTCACATTCCAAGTAATATTCGGCATGCTAATTACATTGCCGGTTGCCAAATTGCATTATCTCTTATAGTTTCCGAGATATGGACTATCGATAATTTACACCTTAGGCTCTGCTTCTAACTTGGACCCAAATTGTAAAATGGTCTTATCTATTGGCGATTTCGTTCCAATTCACATTCCAAGGAATATTCGGCATGCTAATTACATTGCCGGTTGCCAAATTGAATTATCTCTTATAGTTTCCGAGATATGGACTATCGATAATTTACACCTTAGGCTCTGCTTCTAACTTGGGCCCAAATTGTAAAATGGTCTTACCTATTGGCGATTTCGTTCCAATTCACATTCCAAGTAATATTCGGCATGCTAATTACATTACCGGTTGCCAAATTGCATTATCTCTTATAGTTTCCGAGATATGGACTAACGATAATTTACACCTTAGGCTCTGCTTCTAACTTGGGCCCAAATTGTAAAATGGTCTTATCTATTGGCGATTTCGTTCCAATTCACACTCCAAGTAATATTCGGCATGCTAATTACATTGCCGGTTGCCAAATTGCATTATCCCTTATAGTTTCCGAGATATGGACTATCGATAATTTACACCTTAGGCTCTGCTTCTAACTTGGGCCCAAATTGTAAAATGGTCTTATCTATTGGCGATTTCGTCCCAATTCACATTCCAAGTGATATTCGGCATGCTAATTACATTGCCGGTTGCGAAATTGCATTATCTCTTATAGTTTCCGAGATATAGACTATCAATAATTTACACCTTAGGCTCTGCTTCTAACTTGGGCCCAAATTGTAAAATGGTCTTATCTATTGGCGATTTCGTTCCAATTCACATTCCAAGTAATATTCGGCATGCTAATTACATTGCCGGTTGCCAAATTGCATTATCTCTTATAGTTTCCGAGATATGGACTATCGATAATTTACACCTTAGGCTCTGCTTCTAACTTGGGCCCAAATTGTAAAATGGTTTTATCTATTGGCGATTTCGTTCCAATTCACATTCCAAGTAATATTCGGCATGCTAATTACATTGCCGGTTGCCAAATTGCATTATCTCTTATAGTTTCCGAGATATGGACTATCGATAATTTACACCTTAGGCTCTGCTTCTTACTTGGGCCCAAATTGTAAAATGGTCTTATCTATTGGAGATTTCGTTCCAATTCACACTCCAAGTAATAATCGGCATGCTAATTACATTGCCGGTTGCGAAATTGCATTATCTCTTATAGTTTCCGAGATATGGACTATCAATAATTTACACCTTAGGCTATGCTTCTAACTTGGGCCCAAATTGTAAAATGGTCTTATCTATTGGCGATTTCGTTCCAATTCACATTCCAAGTAATATTCGGCATGCTAATTACATTGCCGGTTGCCAAATTGCATTATCTCTTATAGTTTCTGAGATATGGACTATCGATAATTTACACCTTAGGCTCTGCTTCTAACTTGGGCCCAAATTGTAAAATGGCCTTATCTATTGGCGATTTCGTCCCAATTCACATTCCAAGTAATATTCGGCATGCTAATTACATTGCCGGTTGCGAAATTGCATTATCTCATATAGTTTCAGAGATATGGACTATCGATAATTTACACCTTAGGCTCTGCTTCTAACTTGGGCCCAAATTGTAAAATGGTCTTATCTATTGGCGATTTCGTCCCAATTCACATTCCAAGTGATATTCGGCATGCTAATTACATTACCGGTTGCGAAATTGCATTATCTCTTATAGTTTCCGAGATATGGACTATCGATAATTTACACCTTAGGCTCTGCTTCTAACTTGGGCCCAAATTGTAAAATGGTCTTATCTATTGGCGATTTCGTTCCAATTCACATTCCAAGTAATATTCGGCATGCTAATTACATTGCCGGTTGCCAAATTGCATTATCTCTTATAGTTTCCGAGATATGGACTATCGATAATTTACACCTTAGGCTCTGCTTCTAACTTGGGCCCAAATTGTAAAATGGTCTTATCTATTGGCGATTTAGTTGCAATTCACATTCCAAGTAATATTCGGCATGCTAATTACATTGCCGGTTGCCAAATTGCATTATCTCTTATAGTTTCCGAGATATGGACTATCGATAATTTACACCTTAGGCTCTGCTTCTAACTTGGGCCCAAATTGTAAAATGGTCTTATCTATTGGCGATTTCGTTCCAATTCGCATTCCAAGTAATATTCGGCATGCTAATTACATTGCCGGTTGCCAAATTGCATTATCTCTTATAGTTTCCGAGATATGGACTATCGATAATTTACACCTTAGGCTCTGCTTCTAACTTGGGCCCAAATTGTAAAATGGTCTTATCTATTGGCGATTTCGTTCCAATTCGCATTCCAAGTAATATTCGGCATGCTAATTACATTGCCGGTTGCCAAATTGCATTATCTCTTATAGTTTCCGAGATATGGACTATCGATAATTTACACCTTAGGCTCTGCTTCTAACTTGGGCCCAAATTGTAAAATGGTCTTATCTATTGGCGATTTCGTTCCAATTCACATTCCAAGTAATATTCGGCATGCTAATTACATTGCCGGTTGCCAAATTGCATTATCTCTTATAGTTTCCGAGATATGGACTATCGATAATTTACACCTTAGGCTCTGCTTCTAACTTGGGCCCAAATTGTAAAATGGTCTTATCTATTGGCGATTTCGTTCCAATTCTCATTCCAAGTAATATTCGGCATGCTAATTACATTGCCGGTTGCCAAATTGCATTATCTCTTATAGTTTCCGAGATATGGACTATCGATAATTTACACCTTAGGCTCTGCTTCTAACTTGGGCCCAAATTGTAAAATGGTCTTATCTATTGGCGATTTCGTTCCAATTCACACTCCAAGTAATATTCGGCATGCTAATTACATTGCCGGTTGCGAAATTGCATTATCTCTTATAGTTTCCGAGATATGGACTATCAATAATTTACACCTTAGGCTCTGCTTCTAACTTGGGCCCAAATTGTAAAATGGTCTTATCTATTGGCGATTTCGTTCCAATTCACATTCCAAGTAATATTCGGCATGCTAATTACATTGCCGGTTGCCAAATTGCATTATCTCTTATAGTTTCCGAGATATTTACTATCGATAATTTACACCTTAGGCTCTGCTTCTAACTTGGATTAATTGTAAAATGGTCTTATCTATTGGCGATTTCGTTCCAATTCACATCCCAAGTAATATTCGGCATGCTAATTACATTGCCGGTTGCCAAATTGCATTACCTCTTATAGTTTCCGAGATATGGACTATCGATAATTTACACCTTAGGCTCTGCTTCTAACTTGGGCCCAAATTGTAAAATGGTCTTATCTATTGGCGATTTCGTTCCAATTCACACTCCAAGTAATATTCGGCATGCTAATTACATTGCCGGTTGCCAAATTGCATTATCCCTTATAGTTTCCGAGATATGGACTATCGATAATTTACACCTTAGGCTCTGCTTCTAACTTGGGCCCAAATTGTAAAATGGTCTTATCTATTGGCGATTTCGTCCCAATTCACATTCCAAGTGATATTCGGCATGCTAATTACATTGCCGGTTGCGAAATTGCATTATCTCTTATAGTTTCCGAGATATAGACTATCAATAATTTACACCTTAGGCTCTGCTTCTAACTTGGGCCCAAATTGTAAAATGGTCTTATCTATTGGCGATTTCGTTCCAATTCACATTCCAAGTAATATTCGGCATGCTAATTACATTGCCGGTTGCCAAATTGCATTATCTCTTATAGTTTCCGAGATATGGACTATCGATAATTTACACCTTAGGCTCTGCTTCTAACTTGGGCCCAAATTGTAAAATGGTTTTATCTATTGGCGATTTCGTTCCAATTCACATTCCAAGTAATATTCGGCATGCTAATTACATTGCCGGTTGCCAAATTGCATTATCTCTTATAGTTTCCGAGATATGGACTATCGATAATTTACACCTTAGGCTCTCCTTCTAACTTGGGCCCAAATTGTAAAATGGTCTTATCTATTGACGATTTCGTTCCAATTCACATTCCAAGTAATATTCGGCATGCTAATTACATTGCCGGTTGCCAAATTGCATTATCTCTTATAGTTTCCGAGATATGGACTATCGATAATTTACACCTTAGGCTCTGCTTCTTACTTGGGCCCAAATTGTAAAATGGTCTTATCTATTGGAGATTTCGTTCCAATTCACACTCCAAGTAATAATCGGCATGCTAATTACATTGCCGGTTGCGAAATTGCATTATCTCTTATAGTTTCCGAGATATGGACTATCAATAATTTACACCTTAGGCTATGCTTCTAACTTGGGCCCAAATTGTAAAATGGTCTTATCTATTGGCGATTTCGTTCCAATTCACATTCCAAGTAATATTCGGCATGCTAATTACATTGCCGGTTGCCAAATTGCATTATCTCTTATAGTTTCTGAGATATGGACTATCGATAATTTACACCTTAGGCTCTGCTTCTAACTTGGGCCCAAATTGTAAAATGGCCTTATCTATTGGCGATTTCGTCCCAATTCACATTCCAAGTAATATTCGGCATGCTAATTACATTGCCGGTTGCGAAATTGCATTATCTCATATAGTTTCAGAGATATGGACTATCGATAATTTACACCTTAGGCTCTGCTTCTAACTTGGGCCCAAATTGTAAAATGGTCTTATCTATTGGCGATTTCGTCCCAATTCACATTCCAAGTGATATTCGGCATGCTAATTACATTACCGGTTGCGAAATTGCATTATCTCTTATAGTTTCCGAGATATGGACTATCGATAATTTACACCTTAGGCTCTGCTTCTAACTTGGGCCCAAATTGTAAAATGGTCTTATCTATTGGCGATTTCGTTCCAATTCACATTCCAAGTAATATTCGGCATGCTAATTACATTGCCGGTTGCCAAATTGCATTATCTCTTATAGTTTCCGAGATATGGACTATCGATAATTTACACCTTAGGCTCTGCTTCTAACTTGGGCCCAAATTGTAAAATGGTCTTATCTATTGGCGATTTAGTTGCAATTCACATTCCAAGTAATATTCGGCATGCTAATTACATTGCCGGTTGCCAAATTGCATTATCTCTTATAGTTTCCGAGATATGGACTATCGATAATTTACACCTTAGGCTCTGCTTCTAACTTGGGCCCAAATTGTAAAATGGTCTTATCTATTGGCGATTTCGTTCCAATTCGCATTCCAAGTAATATTCGGCATGCTAATTACATTGCCGGTTGCCAAATTGCATTATCTCTTATAGTTTCCGAGATATGGACTATCGATAATTTACACCTTAGGCTCTGCTTCTAACTTGGGCCCAAATTGTAAAATGGTCTTATCTATTGGCGATTTCGTTCCAATTCGCATCCAAGTAATATTCGGCATGCTAATTACATTGCCGGTTGCCAAATTGCATTATCTCTTATAGTTTCCGAGATATGGACTATCGATAATTTACACCTTAGGCTCTGCTTCTAACTTGGGCCCAAATTGTAAAATGGTCTTATCTATTGGCGATTTCGTTCCAATTCACATTCCAAGTAATATTCGGCATGCTAATTACATTGCCGGTTGCCAAATTGCATTATCTCTTATAGTTTCCGAGATATGGACTATCGATAATTTACACCTTAGGCTCTGCTTCTAACTTGGGCCCAAATTGTAAAATGGTCTTATCTATTGGCGATTTCGTTCCAATTCTCATTCCAAGTAATATTCGGCATGCTAATTACATTGCCGGTTGCCAAATTGCATTATCTCTTATAGTTTCCGAGATATGGACTATCGATAATTTACACCTTAGGCTCTGCTTCTAACTTGGGCCCAAATTGTAAAATGGTCTTATCTATTGGCGATTTCGTTCCAATTCACACTCCAAGTAATATTCGGCATGCTAATTACATTGCCGGTTGCGAAATTGCATTATCTCTTATAGTTTCCGAGATATGGACTATCAATAATTTACACCTTAGGCTCTGCTTCTAACTTGGGCCCAAATTGTAAAATGGTCTTATCTATTGGCGATTTCGTTCCAATTCACATTCCAAGTAATATTCGGCATGCTAATTACATTGCCGGTTGCCAAATTGCATTATCTCTTATAGTTTCCGAGATATTTACTATCGATAATTTACACCTTAGGCTCTGCTTCTAACTTGGATTAATTGTAAAATGGTCTTATCTATTGGCGATTTCGTTCCAATTCACATCCCAAGTAATATTCGGCATGCTAATTACATTGCCGGTTGCCAAATTGCATTACCTCTTATAGTTTCCGAGATATGGACTATCGATAATTTACACCTTAGGCTCTGCTTCTAACTTGGGCCCAAATTGTAAAATGGTCTTATCTATTGGCGATTTCGTTCCAAATCACATTCCAAGTAATATTCGGCATGCTAATTACATTGCCGGTTGCCAAATTGCATTATCTCTTTTAGTTTCCGAGATATGGACTATCGATAATTTACACCTTAGGCTCTGCTTCTAACTTGGGCCCAAATTGTAAAATGGTCTTATCTATTGGCGATTTCGTTCCAATTCACATTCCAAGTAATATTCGGCATGCTAATTACATTGCCGGTTGCCAAATTGAATTATCTCTTATAGTTTCCGAGATATGGACTATCGATAATTTACACCTTAGGCTCTGCTTCTAACTTGGGCCCAAATTGTAAAATGGTCTTACCTATTGGCGATTTCGTTCCAATTCACATTCCAAGTAATATTCGGCATGCTAATTACATTGCCGGTTGCCAAACTGCATTATCTCTTATAGTTTTCGAGATATGGACTATCGATAATTTACACCTTAGGCTCTGCTTCTAACTTGGGCCCAAATTGTAAAATGGTCTTATCTATTGGCGATTTCGTTCCAATTCACATTCCAATTAATATTCGGCATGCTAATTACATTGCCGGTTGCCAAATTGCATTATCTCTTATAGTTTCCGAGATATGGACTATCGATAATTTACACCTTAGGCTCTGCTTCTAACTTGGGCCCAAATTGTAAAATGGTCTTATCTATTAGCGATTTCGTTCCAATTCACATTCCAAGTAATATTCGGCATGCTAATTACATTGCCGGTTGCCAAATTGCATTATCTCTTATAGTTTCCGATATATGGACTATCGATAATTTACACCTTAGGCTCTGCTTCTAACTTGGGCCCAAATTGTAAAATGGTCTTATCTATTGGCGATTTCGTTCCAATTCACATTCCAAGTAATATTCGGCATGCTAATTACATTGCCGGTTGCCAAATTGCATTATCTCTTATAGTTTCCGAGATATGGACTATCGATAATTTACACCTTAGGCTCTGCTTCTAACTTGGACCCAAATTGTAAAATGGTCTTATCTATTGGCGATTTCGTTCCAATTCACATTCCAAGGAATATTCGGCATGCTAATTACATTGCCGGTTGCCAAATTGAATTATCTCTTATAGTTTCCGAGATATGGACTATCGATAATTTACACCTTAGGCTCTGCTTCTAACTTGGGCCCAAATTGTAAAATGGTCTTACCTATTGGCGATTTCGTTCCAATTCACATTCCAAGTAATATTCGGCATGCTAATTACATTACCGGTTGCCAAATTGCATTATCTCTTATAGTTTCCGAGATATGGACTAACGATAATTTACACCTTAGGCTCTGCTTCTAACTTGGGCCCAAATTGTAAAATGGTCTTATCTATTGGCGATTTCGTTCCAATTCACATTCCAAGTAATATTCGGCATGCTAATTACATTGCCGGTTGCCAAATTGCATTATCCCTTATAGTTTCCGAGATATGGACTATCGATAATTTACACCTTAGGCTCTGCTTCTAACTTGGGCCCAAATTGTAAAATGGTCTTATCTATTGGCGATTTCGTCCCAATTCACATTCCAAGTGATATTCGGCATGCTAATTACATTGCCGGTTGCGAAATTGCATTATCTCTTATAGTTTCCGAGATATAGACTATCAATAATTTACACCTTAGGCTCTGCTTCTAACTTGGGCCCAAATTGTAAAATGGTCTTATCTATTGGCGATTTCGTTCCAATTCACATTCCAAGTAATATTCGGCATGTTAATTACATTGCCGGTTGCCAAATTGCATTATCTCTTATAGTTTCCGAGATATGGACTATCGATAATTTACACCTTAGGCTCTGCTTCTAACTTGGGCCCAAATTGTAAAATGGTTTTATCTATTGGCGATTTCGTTCCAATTCACATTCCAAGTAATATTCGGCATGCTAATTACATTGCCGGTTGCCAAATTGCATTATCTCTTATAGTTTCCGAGATATGGACTATCGATAATTTACACCTTAGGCTCTCCTTCTAACTTGGGCCCAAATTGTAAAATGGTCTTATCTATTGACGATTTCGTTCCAATTCACATTCCAAGTAATATTCGGCATGCTAATTACATTGCCGGTTGCCAAATTGCATTATCTCTTATAGTTTCCGAGATATGGACTATCGATAATTTACACCTTAGGCTCTGCTTCTTACTTGGGCCCAAATTGTAAAATGGTCTTATCTATTGGCGATTTCGTTCCAATTCACACTCCAAGTAATATTCGGCATGCTAATTACATTGCCGGTTGCGAAATTGCATTATCTCTTATAGTTTCCGAGATATGGACTATCAATAATTTACACCTTAGGCTATGCTTCTAACTTGGGCCCAAATTGTAAAATGGTCTTATCTATTGGCGATTTCGTTCCAATTCACATTCCAAGTAATATTCGGCATGCTAATTACATTGCCGGTTGCCAAATTGCATTATCTCTTATAGTTTCTGAGATATGGACTATCGATAATTTACACCTTAGGCTCTGCTTCTAACTTGGGCCCAAATTGTAAAATGGCCTTATCTATTGGCGATTTCGTCCCAATTCACATTCCAAGTAATATTCGGCATGCTAATTACATTGCCGGTTGCGAAATTGCATTATCTCATATAGTTTCAGAGATATGGACTATCGATAATTTACACCTTAGGCTCTGCTTCTAACTTGGGCCCAAATTGTAAAATGGTCTTATCTATTGGCGATTTCGTCCCAATTCACATTCCAAGTGATATTCGGCATGCTAATTACATTACCGGTTGCGAAATTGCATTATCTCTTATAGTTTCCGAGATATGGACTATCGATAATTTACACCTTAGGCTCTGCTTCTAACTTGGGCCCAAATTGTAAAATGGTCTTATCTATTGGCGATTTCGTTCCAATTCACATTCCAAGTAATATTCGGCATGCTAATTACATTGCCGGTTGCCAAATTGCATTATCTCTTATAGTTTCCGAGATATGGACTATCGATAATTTACACCTTAGGCTCTGCTTCTAACTTGGGCCCAAATTGTAAAATGGTCTTATCTATTGGCGATTTAGTTGCAATTCACATTCCAAGTAATATTCGGCATGCTAATTACATTGCCGGTTGCCAAATTGCATTATCTCTTATAGTTTCCGAGATATGGACTATCGATAATTTACACCTTAGGCTCTGCTTCTAACTTGGGCCCAAATTGTAAAATGGTCTTATCTATTGGCGATTTCGTTCCAATTCGCATTCCAAGTAATATTCGGCATGCTAATTACATTGCCGGTTGCCAAATTGCATTATCTCTTATAGTTTCCGAGATATGGACTATCGATAATTTACACCTTAGGCTCTGCTTCTAACTTGGGCCCAAATTGTAAAATGGTCTTATCTATTGGCGATTTCGTTCCAATTCACATTCCAAGTAATATTCGGCATGCTAATTACATTGCCGGTTGCCAAATTGCATTATCTCTTATAGTTTCTGAGATATGGACTATCGATAATTTACACCTTAGGCTCTGCTTCTAACTTGGGCCCAAATTGTAAAATGGCCTTATCTATTGGCGATTTCGTCCCAATTCACATTCCAAGTAATATTCGGCATGCTAATTACATTGCCGGTTGCGAAATTGCATTATCTCTTATAGTTTCAGAGATATGGACTATCGATAATTTACACCTTAGGCTCTGCTTCTAACTTGGGCCCAAATTGTAAAATGGTCTTATCTATTGGCAATTTCGTTCCAATTCACATTCCAAGTAATATTCGGCATGCTAATTACATTGCCGGTTGCCAAATTGCATTATCTCTTATAGTTTCCGAGATATGGACTATCGATAATTTACACCTTAGGCTCTGCTTCTAACTTGGGCCCAAATTGTAAAATGATCTTATCTATTGGCAATTTCGTTCCAATTCACATTCCAAGTAATATTCGGCATGCTAATTACATTGCCGGTTGCCAAATTGCATTATCTCTTATAGTTTCCGAGATATGGACTATCGATAATTTACACCTTAGGCTCTGCTTCTAACTTGGGCCCAAATTGTAAAATGGTCTTATCTATTGGCGATTTCGTCCCAATTCACATTCCAAGTGATATTCGGCATGCTAATTACATTGCCGGTTGCGAAATTGCATTATCTCTTATAGTTTCCGAGATATGGACTATCGATAATTTACACCTTAGGCTCTGCTTCTAACTTGGGCCCAAATTGTAAAATGGTCTTATCTATTGGCGATTTCGTTCCAATTCACATTCAAAGTAATATTCGGCATGCTAATTACATTGCCGGTTGCCAAATTGCATTATCTCTTATAGTTTCCGAGATATGGACTATCGATAATTTACACCTTAGGCTCTGCTTCTAACTTGGGCCCAAATTGTAAAATGGTCTTATCTATTGGCGATTTCGTTCCAATTCTCATTCCAAGTAATATTCGGCATGCTAATTACATTGCCGGTTGCCAAATTGCATTATCTCTTATAGTTTCCGAGATATGGACTATCGATAATCTACACCTTAGGCTCTGCTTCTAACTTGGGCCCAAATTGTAAAATGGTCTTATCTATTGGCGATTTCGTTCCAATTCACACTCCAAGTAATATTCGGCATGCTAATTACATTGCCGGTTGCGAAATTGCCTTATCTCTTATAGTTTCCGAGATATGGACTATCAATAATTTACACCTTAGGCTCTGCTTCTAACTAGGGCCCAAATTGTAAAATGGTCTTATCTATTGGCGATTTCGTTCCAATTCACATTCCAAGTAATATTCGGCATGCTAATTACATTGCCGGTTGCCAAATTGCATTATCTCTTATAGTTTCCGAGATATGGACTATCGATAATTTACACCTTAGGCTCTGCTTCTAACTTGGGCCCAAATTGTAAAATGGTCTTATCTATTGGCGATTTCGTTCCAATTCACATCCCAAGTAATATTCGGCATGCTAATTACATTGCCGGTTGCCAAATTGCATTACCTCTTATAGTTTCCGAGATATGGACTATCGATAATTTACACCTTAGGCTCTGCTTCTAACTTGGGCCCAAATTGTAAAATGGTCTTATCTATTGGCGATTTCGTTCCAATTCACATTCCAAGTAATATTCGGCATGCTAATTACATTGCCGGTTGCCAAATTGCATTATCTCTTATAGTTTCCGAGATATGGACAGGTTCGTCCATCGATAATTTACACCTTAGGCTCTGCTTCTAACTTGGGCCCAAATTGTAAAATGGTCTTATCTATTGGCGATTTCGTTCCAATTCACATTCCAAGTAATATTCGGCATGCTAATTACATTGCCGGTTGCCAAATTGAATTATCTCTTATAGTTTCCGAGATATGGACTATCGATAATTTACACCTTAGGCTCTGCTTCTAACTTGGGCCCAAATTGTAAAATGGTCTTACCTATTGGCGATTTCGTTCCAATTCACATTCCAAGTAATATTCGGCATGCTAATTACATTGCCGGTTGCCAAATTGCATTATCTCTTATAGTTTCCGAGATATGGACTATCGATAATTTACACCTTAGGCTCTGCTTCTAACTTGGGCCCAAATTGTAAAATGGTCTTATCTATTGGCGATTTCGTTCCAATTCACATTCCAATTAATATTCGGCATGCTAATTACATTGCCGGTTGCCAAATTGCATTATCTCTTATAGTTTCCGAGATATGGACTATCGATAATTTACACCTTAGGCTCTGCTTCTAACTTGGGCCCAAATTGTAAAATGGTCTTATCTATTGGCGATTTCGTTCCAATTCACATTCCAAGTAATATTCGGCATGCTAATTACATTGCCGGTTGCCAAATTGCATTATCCCTTATAGTTTCCGAGATATGGACTATCGATAATTTACACCTTAGGCTCTGCTTCTAACTTGGGCCCAATTTGTAAAATGGTCTTATCTATTGGCGATTTCGTCCCAATTCACATTCCAAGTGATATTCGGCATGCTAATTACATTGCCGGTTGCCAAATTGCATTATCTCTTATAGTTTCCGAGATATGGACTATCGATAATTTACACCTTAGGCTCTGCTTCTAACTTGGGCCCAAATTGTAAAATGGTTTTATCTATTGGCGATTTCGTTCCAATTCACATTCCAAGTAATATTCGGCATGCTAATTACATTGCCGGTTGCCAAATTGCATTATCTCTTATAGTTTCCGAGATATGGACTATCGATAATTTACACCTTAGGCTCTCCTTCTAACTTGGGCCCAAATTGTAAAATGGTCTTATCTATTGACGATTTCGTTCCAATTCACATTCCAAGTAATATTCGGCATGCTAATTACATTGCCTGTTGCCAAATTGCATTATCTCTTATAGTTTCCGAGATATGGACTATCGATAATTTACACCTTAGGCTCTGCTTCTAACTTGGGCCCAAATTGTAAAATGGTCTTATCTATTGGCGATTTCGTTCCAATTCACATTCCAAGTAATATTCGGCATGCTAATTACATTGCCGGTTGCCAAATTGCATTATCTCTTATAGTTTCCGAGATATGGACTATCGATAATTTACACCTTAGGCTCTGCTTCTTACTTGGGCCCAAATTGTAAAATGGTCTTATCTATTGGCGATTTCGCTCCAATTCACACTCCAAGTAATATTCGGCATGCTAATTACATTGCCGGTTGCGAAATTGCATTATCTCTTATAGTTTCCGAGATATGGACTATCAATAATTTACACCTTAGGCTATGCTTCTAACTTGGGCCCAAATTGTAAAATGGTCTTATCTATTGGCGATTTCGTTCCAATTCACATTCCAAGTAATATTCGGCATGCTAATTACATTGCCGGTTGCCAAATTGCATTATCTCTTATAGTTTCTGAGATATGGACTATCGATAATTTACACCTTAGGCTCTGCTTCTAACTTGGGCCCATATTGTAAAATGGCCTTATCTATTGGCGATTTCGTCCCAATTCACATTCCAAGTAATATTCGGCATGCTAATTACATTGCCGGTTGCGAAATTGCATTATCTCTTATAGTTTCAGAGATATGGACTATCGATAATTTACACCTTAGGCTCTGCTTCTAACTTGGGCCCAAATTGTAAAATGGTCTTATCTATTGGCAATTTCGTTCCAATTCACATTCCAAGTAATATTCGGCATGCTAATTACATTGCCGGTTGCCAAATTGCATTATCTCTTATAGTTTCCGAGATATGGACTATCGATAATTTACACCTTAGGCTCTGCTTCTAACTTGGGCCCAAATTGTAAAATAGTCTTATCTATTGGCGATTTCGTTCCAATTCACATTCCAAGTAATATTCGGCATGCTAATTACATTGCCGGTTGCCAAATTGCATTAACTCTTATAGTTTCCGAGATATGGACTATCGATAATTTACACCTTAGGCTCTGCTTCTAACTTGGGCCCAAATTGTAAAATGATCTTATCTATTGGCGATTTCGTTCCAATTCACATTCCAAGTAATATTCGGCATGCTAATTACATTGCCGGTTGCCAAATTGCATTATCTCTTATAGTTTCCGAGATGTGGACTATCGATAATTTACACCTTAGGCTCTGCTTCTAACTTGGGCCCAAATTGTAAAATGGTCTTATCTATTAGCGATTTCGTTCCAATTCACATTCCAAGTAATATTCGGCATGCTAATTACATTGCCGGTTGCCAAATTGCATTATCTCTTATAGTTTCCGAGATATGGACTATCGATAATTTACACCTTAGGCTCTGCTTCTAACTTGGGCCCAAATTGTAAAATGGTCTTATCTATTGGCGATTTCGTTCCAATTCACATTCCAAGTAATATTCGGCATGCTAATTACATTGCCGGTTGCCAAATTGCATTATCTCTTATAGTTTCCGAGATATGGACTATCGATAATTTACACCTTAGGCTCTGCTTCTAACTTGGGCCCAAATTGTAAAATGGTCTTACCTATTGGCGATTTCGTTCCAATTCACATTCCAAGTAATATTCGGCATGCTAATTACATTGCCGGTTGCGAAATTGCATTATCTCTTATAGTTTCCGAGATATGGACTATCGATAATTTACACCTTAGGCTCTTCTTCTAACTTGGGCCAAAATTGTTAAATGGTCTTATCTATTGGCGATTTCGTTCCAATTCACATTCCAAGTAATATTCGGCATGCTAATTACATTGCCGGTTGCCAAATTGCATTATCTCTTATAGTTTCCGAGATATGGACTATCGATAATTTACACGTTAGGCTCTGCTTCTAACTTGGGCCCAAATTGTAAAATGGTCTTATCTATAGGCGATTTCGTTCCAATTCACATTCCAAGTAATATTCGGCATGCTAATTACATTGCCGGTTGCCAAATTGCATTATCTCTTATAGTTTCCGAGATATGGACTATCGATAATTTACACCTTAGGCTCTGCACTAGCTTGGGCCCAAATTGTAAAATGGTCTTATCTATTGGCGATTTCGTCCCAATTCACATTCCAAGTAATATTCGGCATGCTAATTACATTGCCGGTTGCCAAATTGCATTATCGCTTATAGTTTCCGAGATATGGACTATCGATAAT